>NC_046657.1:104897313-104904863 GCF_010883055.1 Belonocnema kinseyi | reverse complement strand
ACCGAGACTCTTCCAGAGTGCGAGGCGGGAATCGAACCCGCAAGCCGAAGGAGTGGGTCCAAAGCCTACGCTTTAGCCCCCACGACCATCGTCCCACTTAACTTTTCTCTACGTATAATGCCGTATAATTTAACATCACGGGGCTTGTCAGCATGTTCCCTTAGTAGAAGCAAATGTTTTGCTTCCTGCACACGACTTATAAGCACCAAAGGTGTTACTGATGCTAGGCCATGCATAGTGTTGCTGAAATAAAATCAAAGACTAAGACCCTCTGTGGCCCTATTTGCGGCATGGTATAAAAATTCCGCAACATTGAATTTTACACATTGATGTACCGCATTAGAGAATCTGTGCTTTTCGGAACTGAGGAGGCTGTAGCTAGAACCCTTCTTCGATGAAGAGACTCTAATTTCAGCAAAACTTCATACCGTTTTTCGGGGAAGGTATGTACGTGGTACGGAAGATCTAGGATGATGACTTCGATGGATTGACAACATCTTGAATGTGATTTAGTTAAGTTGCTTCAACTCATCGACATTTAATTTTACTGCGCCAAACGTGTAAAGCTGTATAGGAACGGCTAGAATATTGTTTGCCTGGATCTTATCTTTACCAGAAAATTTGGAAGCTCAAACCTTTTTGAGAATTAGGGAATACCTTTTTCCAGTGTCGTTCTTAACACACAGAAACATCTTTGATTTTCTGCTTGTGATATTCCAATATATGGATATGTTTCTCCACTACCCTGATGTTGAATGGTATTTTCACCTATGAGTTGAAGATCCTGATCTTCAAGCTAGTATGTGTTTTCTAGTGTTCCTTTATATATATATTGACGCAGGTACACTTTTTCAGCCCAAAGCTCATTCCAATTGTAACTAAAAAGTCTCCTAGGAAGACCACACTCTTGTCTGTGACATACCTGGTAGTCACTTTTCTTTTGTCAGATGTTAAGATACATCTTGTCCACCACAAAGCATAAGCTCTTTTATATATCATACAATTTTTAGATGCACCTCCAGTCACTCAAGGACCTTTATAAGTAGCTCATGGTTCGTGTTCACGAATACCCTTCAATATTAAATCCAATCCATAGACAGATTGCGTCGATTGTTCTCTCTACAACCTGCCAGCCCTCTCTTGCATCCGGGTTATTCATCTATTGCATTCCGTGCCGGTTCAATAAACATTAATATCATCTCTTTGGTAATGCAAGTGAAAAGCTTGTAGCTGGTATCCAAACAAGCTATGAGCCAGTAGTTCTTTGGACTTGACAAATATCTTCTGTCTTACGGATCAGTATCATGCGTCCTTCCACGAATCACTGCGGGATGGATTGTTCTCCGTTTAAAAAAGTAATAAATATACGAGCTAGATGTTGGTGTGTAGAAGTGAACTTCTTCCACCAAAAGTTGTTGATTTTATCTGGCCCTGGCGTTGAAAAATACTTATTTCTAGCTATAAATTTCTTCGCTTTTTTAACAGTAATTAGTGGACACGCCTCCTCTGATCGTTGCAACAGTTTTCTCTGGCAAAAGTTACAAAGAGTGAGATTTCTGAAACTTCTTCATCTGCACTATAAGTATCTCCATATACTTGTTCCCAGAAGACTCAAACCTCTTCTCGACTAGGCGGATTTTCAATGGCACATGACGCTTTATTAAATAGACGGGAAGGCTGAGTAGAAAAGGTGGAATTTTCCTGAATCCACTTTAGTCGCCGTTCAAGGTGCTCTTTGGCTGTTGAAAGAGCCCTTTTTGCGTCCAGTGCGGTTTGATGGTAAACATTTTACAATTGTTACGCATATAATTTGCTTTCCTTAAGTTTCGAGCTAGTGCCTTAGCTTTTGGAGTAAAGTTTTTATTTGATTTTATGCAGATAATCACGCACTGAACATTGCATGCCGTATCGCCATTTAAATTTTAAACTAAAGCTGCGAAATACGTCTCACATTATCGGCTGTCTGCAAAAATAGCATCTGAAAGAGGCCTATTGTGAATTGCTCCGCACGATACTGATGACGCAATAGCATAATTCGTTTCATTGGAAAGTTACCCCAATGCAACGTGGCTGACTGCAAGAGCCGGAGCTCTCGGACGATGATGTCACTATATACCTACGCTATAGGTGGGGTTATTATTATTATCATGTTTCAATGAAGTTTTAGGTTCATTATTATCATTAAAATAATTATTCATATAATGATATTATTTATTATCTTAATACTAATAAAAAAGAAATAAATTGCTTTTAATAGTAACTTTGTCGAAATTTATTCAATTCATTCAAATAAACGTTCCTTAATTTAAAAATGTCTGATACAATATTTTAAACAATTATCCGGATTTGTGCTATGATAATGCATTATATTTGAAAATACGGTTTTTTATAGTAAAACTTTTTTATTCCAAATAATTCAAATTTGATGCACTAATATAAAAGATTCCTTTGCTCCAGACGAATCGATTGACCTATAATATTAATACATTCTATTAAAGCGTAAGGAAGTTATAAATCATGTATATTATATTAAAAATCGATTTTTCGGCTAAAAATTGTCTTATTCTCATAATTTAAAGTTGATGTGGAATTAGAGAAGATGTGTTGATTTGACACGAATCGATTAACTTATAATATTTATAATTTTTATTGGACCGTAAGCAGGCTATGGCAGTGCATGTATGTATGTATAGCATGTATGTATTTTCGTATGTGTGTCTGTCTGTCCTAAACGAAAGGTCAGGTTCTTTAGCCAGCCATTTTTGATAAAAATTCAAAAAGTGAGCACATTTTGAATATTTTTGAGACCACTTTTTTCAAGGTTCGAAAATTTTCTGTACGGATATTCATAGTATTCAAAAAGACGAACAGTTTATCTTCACGACTTTTTTTATAAAACCAAAATTTACTAGGGTTATAACATTTACAAAATTTAAAAAAAAAACACGAAAATGAACATTTTAAGTCAAATAACGTACTATATGTGATCGTCCGCGAAGAAAGGGACTTTGCGCGCCAAAGCTGAATTTTACAGTACAGACGATCGTAGCCGAGTCCGCAAGCAGACATTTGAGTGGTGGGGGAGGCGTTAACGAAAAGAACCACCCCTTACCACTACATCTTTAGGCGCTCATATCCGTGAGCCAGTGGAGCTCACGGACACAGCGTATAACAGCTGTACTGGTAAGTAGTGGGGCTTGATTTCGTAAGCCCCTCGTTCGTCTTCGACTACGTTTATAACGCCTATGTTTGTAAGGTCCCTTTCTCCGCGGACGGTCACATATGGAAAAAAGCCAAGACAAGAAAAATGCTCCTTTTGAATGAGCTACAATATTATCAAAACAAGTTTTTGAATTCTCTTGAAAAATCAAAAATTCAAATTTTGACATAATAAAGAAATAATGGAAAACAAAAAATTACATTTTTCGATCAAACTATCCAAAATACGGAAAAAGATGAGTCGAAAAAAATGTGCATTTGTAAAAGACTAACAATTTAGTTTAAAAAAAAAATTTTTTATATGTTGCGTAATTTTCGTTTTATGCGTAAAACACGTAATTAACAGTAAACAAAATCTTACTGCTGCGTGAGCATATTCTTATCACAAACTTTGTCTCTTAATTTTTTTTAGTCTTTTGTGTAGGTTTTAAGCAAATTAAATTTTTCTAAGTTTTGAATGCTATTTTTCCGATTAAAAAAAAACATAACTGCCCGAAAATTATTCATAAATTAATTCTTTTTATTAAATTCTCATCAGTGTCAAAATTTGTCAAGTAGGCCACTTTTTTCATGGGTCGTGATTTTTCTTCACAAATGCGTGACAAGCTAGAGTTTTACATAAATAAAATAGTCCTAAAACATTTTTGCAAAATTTTCATTTTTTGATTCGTTATTGTTATTTAACTTTTTTAGCATTGTTCTCGTAATTAATTTTTTTCTCTCGATCAGTATACACTATCTCCATAATTTTTTGCAAATTTCGTTAAATATGTTCATTCTGTAAAATAAAAATCATTTTACCATTGTTGCATAAATATTGAAGAAATTAGTAACAATTTTTATACATAAATAAAATTCGTTATAACTTCTCAATTGATTTCAATGCTTTACTTGACTAATTACGATAGCTCGTTGAATTTAGAAAAAAATTAAGGAACTCGCATATCATCAAAAGTTGTATGTGTTTTCGTGTTGACGTTCCGCGCCCCATGCCACGCCGCGTACGATATTGACGTCGATATTGACGACGGCTGTTTAAAGTTCTAATGTTTCGTGTATATGAGATTTTCTGCGATTGAAAATAATTCAATTTATCGACATCACCTATTTCAAAGCTATTTTCGGTTTCCTTATTATTTAAATGAATGTTTTAAGTCACGTAATTTCTCAGTTAAAGTGTGTGATGATAGTCTTGTCGCTTGAGAAAACCAGTGTGCGAGCAGCAGTGAATCGCAACAGATCGTAGTCTGATCTTTTCGGATTCGTAAAGTAATTAACTGTATAAAGACATCAATTATTACATCTTACAAAAATGTCTATATAAACGAGTGAGTGAGCGATCTATGTGGTTCTAAAACATTGTCTTAGTCTGCCAAGTATTCTATACCTAAAATAAAACTTGAACTGATTATTATTTCTAACGATTCTTCTCTGTCTATTCCTGATCTGACAAAATTAATATTTATAAACATAAACATTAAACAGCGGCGAATTAGGAAATTGGGGTTGAAAACGATCCTGAACCTACAATTTTCATCCGATTCCATCTTTTTTTTTAATTAAAGCTAATAAAATTCTGTAGAGGTCTGCAGGGGGCGATTTTTCTAAAAAGGCTCTGTTTATATTCAAGTTGCAAAATGCCAAAAAAAACCGTAATTTTTCATATTTGAGCTGCCTGTTCTGTAGCATTCATTGATTTTACCTTAAAAAGGTGAAAAACTAATAGATTTACAATCGATTAACAAATCCTAATAACTTAAATGAAGTTCGAGCAATCTGTTCAATTGCTATAAACCAAAAATGATCAAAATCGATTATTGCTGTACATTGAAGCCTGGAAGTTCTTCTCATCACGTTTTTCCCGTTAAATTAATGTTTCGTTGAAATCAAACACTAAAGTATAATTTGTTTATTGTTATAAACAAATTTCATAAACAAATTTAATAAATGAGCGCCTCTGTATATATAAAATGCATTTTTCTACGCAATCATTAGGTTTGCCTTCAAAAATAAAAATTCCATGGCAGAAATGGACAATAAAAATATTTACTATTGTTATAAACATTAATGATTAACAAATTCATTAAACAGTCACTCTTTGACAGAAAAAATCAATTTTTTCATAATTGTTCATTTTATCATTAAATTAATATTATGATGGAGGTAACTGACGTTTGACAATATTTTTTATTTTTATTAATAATTCTGCTCAACAAATGCATTTAATAGACGCTTTCAAATAGGAAAAATCTCTTTCTTGCTGAAATGTTAATTATATCATAAAAACTAGACGTTTTACGATTCGGTTCCTTATTTCAAGGTAACATTTGATCAAGAAAGAGATTTTTCCTATTTGAAAGCGTCTATCAAATGCATTTGTTGAGCAGAATTGTTAATCAGAATAAAAAATATTGTCAAACGTCAGTTTCCTCCATCAGAATATTAATTTAGGGACAAAATCAACAATTATGCAAAAAAATGGATTTTTTCTATCAAAGAGTGACCATTTAATGCATTTTTAACCAGTATTGTTTATAACAATGGTAAATATTTTTATTGTCTATTTCTGTCATTGAATTTTTATTTTTGAAGGCAAACCTAATGATTGCGTAGAAAAATGCATTTTACATATACAGAGGCGCTTATTTATTAAATTTGTTTATGAAATTTGTTTATAACAATAAAAAAATTATACTACAGTGTTTGATTTAACGAAACATTTATTTCACTCGATTACAGCAATAATCAATTTTGTTTATAAATTTGTTTATAACAAATGATCAGATTGCACGAACTTCATCTAAGTTATTAGGATTTGTTAATGGATTGTAAACCTATTAGTTTTTCACTTTTTTGAGGTAATATCAATGAATTCTACAGAAGAGGCAGCTCAAATATGACAAATTATGGTTTGTTGGCATTTTACAACTTGAATATCAAACAGAGCCTTTTTAGCAAAACCGCCCTCGACAGACCTCTACACAATTTAATTAGCTTTAATTAAAAAACAAAGATGGAATCGGATGAAAATTTTAGGCTCTGGATCATTTTGAACCCCAATTTTCTAATTCGCCGCACTGCAGCATGTCTCGATCTACAGCATCTTACAAGTTTCAACTTTAATATCGTACGCGGCGCGGCAAGGAATGCGGAACGCCAACACGAAAACACGCACAACTTTTGGTGATATGCGAGTTCCCTAATTTTTTGTACCAAAATCTGCGTGACTAAACGAGCTATCATAATTAGTCAAGTAAAGCATTGAAATCAATTGAGAAGTTAGAACGAATTTTATTTGTTTGTAAAAATTGTTGCTAATTTCATCAATATTTATGCAACAATGGTAAAATGATTTTTATTTTATATAATGAACATATATAACGAAATTTAAAAAATTATATCGATAGTTTATACTAATCGAGAGAAAAAAATTAATTACGAGAACAATGCTAAAAAAAGTTCAATAACAATAACGACTCGAAAAATGAAAATATTGCAAAAATGCTTTAGGGCCATTTTATTTATGTAAAACTCTAGCTTATCACGCATTCCCGAAGCAAAATCACAACCCATAAAAAAAGTGGCCCACTTGACAAATTTTGACCAGAGAAGGTATTGGATTTGTCTAAAATTTGACCCTCCCACATCTTTTGTCAAATGTCGATGTTTTAAGACCCCTGAATCCTAAAACAGGTTTTTATGAATGTATCTGTCTGTATATATCTCTGTCTGTCTGTATGCCTGCCTGTAAGCACGATCACTTGTGAAAAAATTAATTTATTATATTAGTCTTTCGTACATTCTTTTAGTGCCCTATACAAAATTTCAGGTTCGTGAGCCAGCCATTTTGGATTAAAATTTAAAAACCAGGCGCACTGAATATTTTAAATATTTTAATGTTTTAATATTTTCTAGAAAAATATTGCTTTTGTCAAACTATGCAAAATACAGTAGAAGATAAATAAACAAAAATTGTGCATTTGAAAAAAAATCTGCAAATTTGTTATCAAGCACCTTTTGATAGGATGCGTATTTTATGTTTTAATCGTGAAAAATACCAATAACATTTTTAAAAAACTGCCCGCTGCGTGGGCAAACTCTCATCAGAACTTTTGTCTTTTAATTTCTTTTTGTCCCTTGTGGGGGGTTTAAAAAATGCAATTGTTGAATATTTTTAATCATATTTTTCATGATTAAAACAAAAAAAGGAGCTATCAAATAATCATTCATGACAAATTAATTCATTTTTACATTCTCATCAGAGAAGGTATTATATTTGTGTAAAACGTTACCCGCTCCCCCCCCCCCAGTTTTGTTAAATGTCCACGTTT
>NC_046657.1:104893197-104897213 GCF_010883055.1 Belonocnema kinseyi | reverse complement strand
TGTATGTATGTATGTATGTATGTATGTATGTATGTATGTATGTATGTATGTATGTATGTATGTATGTATGTATGTATGCATGTATGTATGTATGTATGTATGAATGTATGTACGTCTATCTCTCTGTATACGGGATAAGTTTTGAAAAAAATAATCTAATAGATTGGCCTTTGGTACACTCTTTTAGTGTCTTAAAGTAAAGGTCAAGTTCGTCAGCCAGCCATTTTGGGTAAAAATTTAAAAAGTTAGCGCATTTTCAATTTTTTTTAGAACACTTTTTTCAAAATTCAAAAATTCTCTGTACGGATATTCATAGTATTCAAAAAGGTATACAATTTACCCTGAAGACTTTTTTCGCAAAACCAAAAATTATCAGTCACAGCGTTTACAGAATTCCAAAAAAACACGAAAATAGACATTTTGAGCCAAATAGCGGACGCTATGAAAGAAAGTCAAGAGAAGAAAAATATTGATTTTGAATGCCCTATCAGATTATCATAACAACTGGTTGAGTTTCGGGAGAAAATTCAATTGACAAAGTCTGGGTACGAGATACATGAAGAGAATATGTTAATTAAAGCCAAAGGTGCTTTAACAAAGAAGAATTCACAATCGCCAAGTTACTGTTGTCGATGCTTTGACCTTTAGTTTTAAAAAGTCTGTGCACAAGTGTGGAAAATATGCAAAGACCGAGCACAGAGCGCGAGGTAAATGCATTATCGAGCGCGAAGCCCGAGAACCAACAGTCGCGCGCTGTAGGCGCGCTCAAACTAACGAGCCGCACCATTCCATTTTTAGTTAGAAATCGATAGTTTTATTAAATACTCCTTCTTTTAGATTGAAACCTTAAATTTTTTGTTAAAAATTCAAATATTTTATTGATAGTTGGTCTAAATTTACGAAATTTAAATTAGACCAAAATTAAAATTAAAATCCCATTTAACGTCCAATAATCAAATTGATGCAAAGTCCTGTTAAACAAAACAAGAATCCAACGATCAAATTTGGACCACACCGAATAAACGAAAACCAAAAATCCTATTGCAATCTGAAAGTAAATAAATAAATAAAATAAAATTTTCGGACACAAATTTTTTATTTTTTCAGATCACAATAGGATTTTTGGTTTTCGTTTATTCGTTGTGGTCCAAATTTGGCCGTTGGATTCTTGTTTTGTTTAACAGGATTTTGCAGACAGTTGGTCTCTTCCGCTTGAAAGTTCAACTGTTCGGTTGTGAATGCAAAAGCTTGAGTTTGATTGATTTCTTTTTTAATTCAACGATCTTGTTAATAAGTCATGTCTTTTAAAAATTAAACTGTTTTATTGGGATTCATCTGTTTGGATTGGATCATCTTTCCCCTGGATTGAAAATTTATCTTTTTTGTGTAGAATACTTCTATTTAGATTATTACTTTTATCAAATAGGAAAAGAAAATGTACGAAATATTTCTTAAGCCATTTCTAAGATTTATCATACTGAATGTATTATTTTTACAATCATTCAAATAAAAAGATATTTAGACTCAATTAAAAAAATTCTGAAAACATTCATACGCAAACCCTGCAGATTTGAATGAATCATGAGTTTAGTACGTCTGTTTAAAAACTTTTAATTTAAGATCGAAAAGAAATATATTTTTTCATGCATAATTTTATGCATAAAGAGCGTGAAAAAGATTTGCAATTAAAATTTAGACTCTGGAATCTATTTTCTCATGAATAATAATTTTATGCATAATGAGCGAAACATGTTGGTTCTCCAGTAATTTTCGCTCTTTTTCATTGGTTATTTTTATCTCTAATGAGCTGAAAAGTGAGATAGTTTTGAAGTCTGTTTTTAATTGTGAATCTTTTCTATGCTCTTTTTCTTTAAATTATTCATGAAAAAAAATTTTCTTTTCAATCCTAAAGTAAAATAAAATTTTTTACAAAAATAGATGAATTCTCAAAGAAAGAGGGGAGTTTTTAAGTTAAAATAATTAAATTCCTGTTAAATAATCTCATTTCAGAGCAAACTGTGGCATTTACAAGGAAATAGTTATAAGTTAAAGCAAAAGAAATTTATTTTAAACCAAATATGTAGTCAAACTTTTATCATGCAAAGACGAATTTTCAACTAAATGTTCGAATCTTCAAGTCAAAAAGGCGAATTTTTAAGAATGCGGTTTGATGTTTAACCAAGAATTTTCCTACAAAAAAAGAATTGAGTTTTTACTCTAAAATAGATACATTTTCAAATCAAAAAGACCAATTTTCAGCATAGCAGTTGAAATTTTTGAACAAAACAGATGACTTTTTAATCAAAATAGTTGAATTTTCCACAAAACAATTAAACTGTCGACAAACTTAATTGAATTTTTGACAACATAATGAAATTATTGACCTAGAAAGATTAATTTTCAACAAACCAGTTAAATTTTAGAACAAACAAGATAATATTTTATCAAAATATTTGAATTTTTAACAAAATAATGTAGTTTTTCACAAGATAGCTGAATTTCGAAAATAAATTATGATCCTTTAATAAATGAATTCTTGACAAAGAGTTCAGATTATAATTAAGCAGTGGAACTTTCCATATAAAAATTTATTCTCAATAAAAAATATAATAAATTGTTAATATTTCAACCAAGAAAACATTTGAATTTTAAATAAAATGGAGTTGAATTCAACCAAGATAAGACCAATTTTAAACAAAGTAGGTAAATATTCAAACGAACCATATAAAGTGTTAACTAAGTAATTGAATTTGTAACCAAAAAAGATCAAATTTCTACCCCAGGGTTGAGTTTTCAAACGAAAATCCGAATCGCCGAGGAGTCAGTTTACCGTTATACCGAAAACTTTATTTTAAACTGGATACTTGAATTTTCTCCGAAAATAATACAATCTTAAACCCAAAAATATGAATTTTTAACAAAAAAAATTTTACTTTCAAACTAAAAATACAAAACAATTATTTCCAACAAAACAATTTAACTTTCAAACAAAAAGATGAATCTTCAAAGAGTAAAATTAATTTTTAACAAAAAAGTTACACTTTCAACTAAGTAATTGAATTTTCAATCAAGAAGTTTAATTTGTTTACCAAACAAGACGACCTTACAATAAAACAAATAAATTTCCAACTAAATTGTTGAATTCTTAACTAAAAACGAAATATTCTTAACCAATAACAGAGCAGATAAATTTTTAGCAGGCAAAAATTAATTTTCAAAAATCGAATTTTTTCACAAAATATCTGAATTTTTCAACAAAGAGAAGTACCTTCAAATAATAAAATGAGATTTTAACAAAGAAATCTAACCAAGTTATTGAATTTTTAATCAAGAAAATTTCTTTTCGATGAGAAAAATTAGCTTGAAATAAAATACATAAATTTTTAACCAGTATTGGAATAAATCATTTTTCCGTTAAGAAATTCCTTTTTCTAAAATAGAACTAATTTTTAAAAAAATAGTTTAATTTTCATATAGAGAGGTGGATTTTTAATTAATAAAATGAATTTTTCAACAGATAAGTTCAACCAAGGTATTGCATTTTTAATCAATAAAATTAATTTCCTACAAAAAAGAGATGAATTTACAACAAAGTCAAAAAATGTACTTTAGTAGCTGTTGATAATAAAAAGTGAAAATATAATTATTTGCTCAAAATATAATCATAATTAATAATTTCATATCTGTAAAAAGCATTAATAGAACATTGCCAGTAAAAATTAGACAGCGGTACTGGGGCCACAGTGGGGTGAAATCGGAAAACGAGGTTCAAAATGACATTTAGAACGCAATTATGCACCGATTATAGAATTTGTTTTTTTTTTGAAAAATTCAGAAATAAATTTTTCAGAAAACGGTGAGAGTAGATTTTTTATTTTTTTGTTTATTTAATTTTTATTTTAATGCAAACATCAAAAAAAATGTCGATTTTTCTAATTTCATTTTTTATCTTCTAGACAAAATTTTTCTTATACTTCTCGTCCCTTGAAGTTAGTGCACAGGGGTATAAGAAATAT
>NC_046657.1:104891236-104893097 GCF_010883055.1 Belonocnema kinseyi | reverse complement strand
GTTTATAAATAAACAAATATTGATAGGTGGCAAATTTTTTTCAGAAAACATCACTGGCAACATAATTTCAACAAGGTAGAAAGAAAAAACGGTTTCTTTTCGACTAAAAACGGTCAAAATGTGAATTTGTTTATATAATTTGTTTATAAAATAAACAACTAACATTTAATGTTAAATTTAAATGTTCACGTATCATCCTCACAATGAAAGCAAGCGATTTCAGAGCAGAAATATACGTTGAAGCCGAATATCCCTTAATGTCGAGTATTTGTTAATACAATTTGTTTATAACAATTAACTATGCAAGTTAAGAATTTTTTTATATTTCTTATACCCCTGTGCACTAAATTCAAGGGACGAGAAGTATAGGAAAAATTTTGTCTAGAAGATAAAAAATGAAATTAGAAAAATCGACATTTTTTTCGATGTTTGCATTAAAATAAAAATTAAATAAACAAAAAAATAAATAATCTACTCTCACCATTTTCTGAAAAATTTAGTTCTGAATTTTTCAAAAAAAAAGAATTCTAAAATCGGTGCATAATTGCGTTCTAAATGTCATTTTGAACCTCGTTTTCCGATTTCACCCCACTGTGGGCCGTCAGAAACAGAAATAGAAGAACTCGGCAGTAAAGGTGGACACGCGCGTGTCCACTTTTTACAGCCACAAATTTGTGTAGATTTTCTACCGCCGGTTACTATATGTCCTCGTTTTTTTCTTTTCTGTAAGGTCATGATACACTATTCGGCAACATTGCAATATGCAGTGAAACTTCAAAAATATTTGATATTTGAGTCTTGGGAAGTTTACAGGCAACTTTTTTCAATTTTGCAGACTTAAGAAACAATCAGGAAAAGAACGAGATTAAAAAAAAAAGAATTTTCTTAATATTCGTATGTAAATTTCAAACGTTGTTTTATTTTAAATAACCGACTTTAAAAGGAAATTGCGAAAGTGTTTTAGAAATATCAAACGATTTCCTTCAATTTTCTGCAAAGAGTGTTAAAGATATTAGAGCGAAATTTTCAAGTCCGTAAGATTATCAAATTTTTTTAATATAAAAATTCGAGTAAATTCAGGAAAAATTAAGTAGAATTTAAGCGATTCAAAAATAATTTAAACTTTAGAAGATTATCAGAAATACAAATTTTTGACGCTGTCAAAAATAAACTTAAGGAGCTTTAAGCGAATCTCGAAATGTCAAGAGCATGAACAAATTTTTTTCAAATGCTTGCGAAAATTTAGAAGATTAAAATGTAATTTTTTACATATTGAATAACTTTTTAAAATGTTGAGAAAAATTCGAGGCAGTTTTAAATATTTTCAGGTATTGGAGACGAGTCAAATAGATAAGAAATATTCACAAATTTAAAAACATTTCAGAAAATTGATCAAATATTCCTTGCTTTCTTACAAATTTCTTAAACATTCCTAAACATCTTTGAATAGAACTCGAATTTTTCCTAATGTTTTTTAATATTCTATAAACTAAGACAATTTCTTTAAAATATCGTAAAATATTTTCTGATACATCTGATATATTTGAAAATCTTTTTTCAATTTTCTTAAAAATCTTTTAATACTTATGTTTATATAAATTTAAAAACAAACTGACAGTACTTATTTTTTTGCTTTTAATTCTCAGAATTCAATTCCAACCAGAAATAAAGTGTTAAAAACTTCTGTCCTTTTGTGTTTAAAAAATGGTCTTATTTATTTAGGATAATACTTCATGTTAAAAACCCTTTTTTGTTTAGGAAACGTGTTTCATGTTTTTAAAAATAATATAAAAAAATTGAAGTAATCGTGATGAGGTGAAGACCAAAACGAAATGTTACGGTCTGTGTCACATTGCGTGGG
>NC_046657.1:104890206-104891226 GCF_010883055.1 Belonocnema kinseyi | reverse complement strand
ATTAAAATATTTTTAGAATCTTTTTAAATTGATTCTGCCCTGGGGTCAAACATGGTAGAAAAAAATGCCGTGAAATTTGGAATAAAACTGTTGTTCATTAATTCATTTAAAAAATGAACAATATTCATAATTTTATAAAATTTCCAAAATATTATTTAAATATGATACATATTAACTTTTATAAAGAATATTCTTTTGAATAGTTGGTAATTTTTTTAAATGTACATGTTTTTTACCATCTTTGGCTTTAGGAAATAGATTTGAGGAATGACATGATAAAAATATCTCCATTGGTTAGTAGAAGAATATGAAGACTTTCTCTTTCGAAATGATACCAAAAACTTTTAAAAATGTTAACAAACGGACTACAGATTTGGCTTTGAGGGCATGTGATACTTAGAAAATTGTCGATTTTACCAGTTTTAGGTTCCCCCGGCTTTTTTTCTAGAAAAATAATTATTTTGTCTTAAAAATTCGGAAAGTGATAGCCCACATGCTAATGGACGTCCCCACACACTTTTTTTGTGGATTAATTGAAAAAAGTGTTAATTTAGCAAAATGTGATTAATTTGCATAGCGCTTACGAATTAGTATCGATTTTTTCTGTGTTAGATTCCCCCGGCTTTTTTCCTAAGATAAAAAATATTTTGTCGTCAAAATATGGGAAATGATAGCGAACATGCAAACGGACGTCCCCACACACTTTTTTTGTGTTTATTTTTCAAAAAATTTTGATTTTGCTAACAACGTGTGTATATTTCGAGGTTATGTGACAATTCTCCCGATCGTTACTTCTAAACTACACAATATGTTTGGCCGAAAACGTTGGACTTACAAATAAACATAGTAATTAATCTCCCGGAACTAACATTGTTTGCAGGCAATTAAAAAAGTTTATTTCATCAATAATTTTCAAATTATCGGAAAGGCAGAGATGAAAAACGACGTAACCTCAAAATAATGCAGTATGATAGTTCTTTCCTTACCGCCTTTCTTTATTTATTATTTACTTATTTCACA
>NC_046657.1:104876253-104890106 GCF_010883055.1 Belonocnema kinseyi | reverse complement strand
CCTTAACCAATGTCATATGTACTTTGAATAAAAAAATTTTAATTGCATGAAACTTATTCAAAGTGAATAATTTCAAGGCACATATTTTTTCCGTCTACAAAAATTTGTAGCATGTTCATTTATTTAAATAATTGGAAAAAGTACATTTTTTTAAATGAAAAAATATCGTCCTTTCTTCACTTCAACACGTGCTAATTTAGCTCGTTTTCAGAATTTTTAGATTCTATCAATACTAATAGAGTTTCCAATACATGGATCTTCTAGTATATAAAATTCTAATTTTAAAAACGACCAGAAAATATTTTTCATATATTGTTTACTATTTTTAATTTAATGTTGAAATATGAATTTTCTATCACGAAGTCGATTGGAGGGCCCCTTTGAAGGCAAAGGGGTCGGATTTTCCACCAATCACAACTCATGTGTCAGTGATTCTCAAATATCTTTTTCTGTGCCGGTGTTTTGTTTTGGTTATCTGTACATCGAAAATAGAAGTTGCAAAATATTGTTTTAAAAAATGTCAAAGGAGGATTTCGTGAAAGCCAAGAGCGCAAATCTTCGGAAAATAGATACATTCATGGTATGTATAATGTTCCGTCTCAGCTTATTTTTAATATTAAAATTCTTCAGTATTTGTCATTACTGATTTACGCACGTATTTTCCCTTCGGCTTATCCGTAGTTTGGAAACCTTTCTTGCTTATTTATTGGCTTTAGGAATGTGCTTCATCTCTCAATTGCATGTCCGCCTAGAAGCAGTACCTTTTGCAGTGTACATTGAATCTTTAAATTTTTGTTTATAGCTTAACCGTATTTCGTGCGCTTTGTTGTCAACAAGTTTCTCTTTCGTCAAATTATCGCTTCGTCTCTCCTACAATCTTAACCCTTTTAGGGCAACCTTCCTAGAATTGAGTTAACTAGGTTTACCAGATGTCTGGACATCTTGACTCTTCGTTTCTCTCCCTTCTACCATTTGTCAAACCAATGAAATTCCACTATTTTCCCCCTATTTGCGATTTCCAAAATTTCCCCTACTCCTAAGCTCTCTAACTCCGATCTTCCTTGCGAACTATTTGCTCTAAAAATTTAATTAGAAACTCTTCGACCTCACTCAGAGCACACCTCGTTAAACGCGTTCGCTTAAATTCAGTAGCACAAAATTTCAATTTTACTTGTAATATTCAAAATATAATAATTTTATATTCAGATACACGAAAGAGTGATGAGGGGATTGGAAGAACGAGGGAGTTACATGGAGAGGAGCTGAATGACGAGGAGATAGAAATGCAGATAGGGAAATTGAAAAAATCTAAAGCAGCAGGGATGGACGGTGTAGAGAACGAAGCGTGGGTGTTTGGCACACAAGAGTTAAGACAGAGGCCGAAGAGGGTAGTGAAAAAAGTATGGAGGGGGGAGGAATTCCCAAAAGGGTGGAGGGAGGGGTTGATCGTACCACTGTTTTTGGCAGATCTAAAGAGCGCGTTCCCTTCGGTAGATAGAGGGAGGTTGTGAGGGCAATGGAAAAGGGGAGTTAAGAGGGGCCTGATCGAGAGGATAAGAGAGGTATATGAGGAGACGAAAGATAGGGTAAGAGGAGGGGAGGGAATCTCTGAGGGATTCTGGATGGATAGGGGGTTGAGGCACGGGTGCCCACTTAGCCCAACGCTTTTTGCAATTTTGATCGCGGATATGGAAAGTAAGCTAGCGGCGGGAGTGGTAGGAGGAGTTAGGGTAGGAGGAGTTAGGATATGGTCACTAGCATATGCAGATGACATAGTGCTGCTGGCAAAGAGCGAAGAGGTTTTAAAGGAGATGATGAAGAGGTTGAGAAGATACTTGGACAAAAATAGGCTAGAGTTAAATGTGGACAAGTCGAAGGTTATGGTGTTCAGGAAGGGAGGTGGGAGTGATAGGGGATGGTAGTGGAAGTGGAAGTTGAAGGGAAAAGCGGTACAGGAGGTGAAAGAGTTTGTGTACTTGGCCTTCCTGTTTCAAAGGAATGGGGGAGTGGATGGTCATATAAACGAGAGGGTAAGAAGGGCAACTGTGGTGATGAGGCAAGTGTGGGGGTCTGATGGAGAGGTCGTTCGCAGATGATTTTGTAAGGAGAATGAAATTGTTTGATTCGCTAGTGATGAGTGTCTTATTTTACGGAGTGGAGGTGTGGGGTTAGAAGATAAGTGAGGAGGTAAATAGGATACAGGAAAGGTATGTAAAGTAGGCACTGGGGTTGGCAAGGAATACGCTGAACTATATTGTCAGGAGGGAGACAGGAAGAACGAGTTTAGGGATTATAACAGGGAGTCGAGCGTTTAAATAAGAGGAGAAATTTATGGAAAAGGGGGGAAGTAAATTGGTCAGGGAGCATTGGTGGGAGAAGTAGAACAGACGTAGTGGTGCAAAGATGGAGGTGAAAAGGAAAAGGTATTTTAGAACGAATGGATTGCAGATGGATGAAGTTAGCAGGAGACACGAGGTAAGAAGGAAGGTATATGTGATGGTGCAAAAGAATGGCATGGAGAAATAGAAGGCAGAAGGAGAGGAGAGGATAAGAGAGTCAAGGTTTAACGGGAACTATGCGTGGGTTATGCCATGGGAGAGAGCGCAATATTTGTGTGAGAAAGGAGAGCAAGGTAGTCAGAGACTTGTAGCAAGAATGAGATGCGGTTGCATGGAACGTTATAGCAGGTTCTGGCTTTCTAGAGAGAAGAGAATGTGTGAACTGTGCGGGAAAAGGGATGCAAAAGTTAAGCACTGGTTGTAGGAGTGTGAAGAGGTGGAAAAGAGCAATATAAGCATGGAGTTAGCGTTGCATTAAATGGCGGACAAAAGGGCAGTAGCATGGGTGAAAGGGGTGTTGGGTATGTTGAAGAAAAAGAAAAGGAAGGAGGAAGAGGAATGGGAAAGATAAGATTGTAAATAGAAAAGGAAGTAGATGTAAAGGCTATATAGTAGAAACAAGCGGATTAGCTATAAGGTGTAGATGGATGGTACTTTGTAAGAAAATTTTGTGACAAAAATGGAAGTGTAAGCAAGTCAATTTTTTAAGGCCAACAGGCCGAAAAATAAACGTTTATCTAATAAACGTAAGGTTCAACCTTCAATCGCACGTGCTATGTATCGGCTGCTTTAACAGACAACTAAAATGAATTTTTCACATTCGTTATTTTTATTTTTTACGTGTCTTTAGTCTGGTTCATATTAGGGAAAAATCATTTACTGGAAAGCGATAAAATAAATATCTATTTCTCCAATTGATCCGAAAGGTTAAAGCCTGTTCATTTTAACGGCAAGTTTTCATAGCCTTTTATTAAGTAATGAAGATATTTTTATAATTTTATTTGTGAAATCTATTTCCTAAGGCCAAATACGGTAAAAAATATCGTAAAATTAGAAAAATTACCAACAACTTACAAGAATTTTAAAAATAAAAGTCAATGTGTATCATATTCAAATAATATATTGGAAAATTTATAAAAGTATTAATATTGTTCATTTTTTAAATTAATGTATACAGAGTGCAACCGTTTTTATTCGAAATTTCACATTGGTTTTTTGTTACATATTTGACCCTACTGCAGAATCAAGCAAAAATATTATAAAAATATGTTCCTTAGTTACTAAAATGTCCCCCCTTCTCTACGCAATGTGACAGACCGTAACATTCCTTTTGGCCCTCTCCTCATCGCCGTTACGTCAATTTTTTTATATTATGTTTGAAAACATAATAGACGTTTCCTAAATAAAAAAGGGGTGTAAGATAAAGTGTTATCTTTAAATAAATCAAACAACTTTTTTTACAATAAAAGCTTTTTTAATATTTTTGTAGTAATATAAATATTGAAGTTACTTAACCTAAGTACTACTTGCGATTCCCTAATTTAAAACTTTTTTTACTACCATAAAAAATAAATTATGATATTAATAATTGCATAATATGGAAATTTCGAATAAATATTTATTTGTTGAAAGTTTACAAATACTTTATTTCGAGTTTAAATTAAATTGTGAGAATGAAAAACGAAAAATTAGTATTATCAGTTTGTTTTTTTAATTTATATAAATATAATTATTAAAAGATTTTCAAAGAAATAGAAAAAAGATTCTTGTATATATCAGATGTGTCAGAAAAGATTTTAGGATATTTTTAAGAAATCTTTTTATTTTACAAAATATTACAAAACATTAGGTTGAATTCCAGTACTTTTCAAAGATGCTTAGGAATGTTTACGAAATTGGTGAGAAATGAAGAGATATTTAATAAATTTTCTGAAATGTTGTGAAATTTCTGAATATTTCTTATCTGTCTGACTCGTATTAAATTCCTGAAAATATATTTAACTGTCTCAATTTTTTTTTAAATTTGGAAATATAATTAAAAATGTTAAAAATTGCCTTATAATCTTCTAAATTTGATCATGCAATTTAAACCTTTCGAGATTCACTTACAGCTCCTAAAGCTTATTTTTTAAATTTGTGAAATTTTTCATTTCTAAAAATCTTCTAAAGTTATTCCAAGGAACCTAAATTTTTTTTAATTTTCGTCAAACCTTACAAAATTCTTCAAAAATCTTTAGAAGTTTTAATTATTTTTTAATCGTTTAAAATTTCTGAACTTGTCTTAAACTTACTCAAATTTGAAAGTACATCTTGTAAACCAACATAAACTTTTTAAAAAATGTGCAAACAAATTTCACAAGAGGGCTTCAAAAGAATTTTGTTCCTTAATTTTTCTAAAATGATGTAATATGGAAAAATTGCAAAAGTCTTAAAAATATTTTACACACTTTTAAAAAATTTTAGGAAACAATAAAAAATGTTTTGTGATATCTTTTCAATTTTCTCTTCGAATTGATCGCAAAGCAATCGTTTAGAACGTTGCCATGAACTTTCTTTTAATCTCTTGACAGCCTGGACGCCCTGCAAGATTCAGTGAAAATTCAGTTTACCGAAAAACTCCTAATAGCTAGTTAGCAACTGAAAGCAAATGGTCTTATCGGGCGAGGTCTGGTTCATCCTCGTGCAATTTCGGCTTTGAACGAGGCTTGTCTTTGCAGCGTGTAACAGAGCCGATTCACCGACACGCGACGTTTGTCCACTTCTTACTGCCAAGTTTTTCTGTTCTCCTTTCTTACTGCCCAAGCACCGGTGTCTACTTTTTACAGCCAATATTCTATTGCTACTTTTTACAGCCGTGCAATTATATCCATATTTTTAGGCACTTTTATATAGCTGCTTCTTACTCACCAACGAGACATTTCTACTTTTTATTGTAGCTGCTCATTTGTACTGTCACATTTTTTCCTCAAGTTTATACTTTTCGAGAAAAAAAAATCATGAAGTTTAACATCACGCTGTTTCACAAAAACCACCGTTTTGGAAAAACTAAAAAGGGAAAAAAAGTTCAGCCATTTATTTATTATATTATTATATAGGTTTGAAAATATCAGACATTCGGAACATGATTTCTGACGGTAATATTATTATCTAAATGCAGGAAGAATAACAAAAATTTATTGAAAAAAAATACTTATACAAAAATTTTGACTTTCTTAAAAACTCAAAAATAATTAAGTTTTTGATTTTTTTACAAAATAAGTTGCAGATTCTGAAAAAGCACTCCCCAAAAACCCGCTCTGTAGGATTTTGGTCAAAAATAACTTTGTTTCTGCAAGAGAATTGTGTACTGGAAAATGTTTGCACAAAAATGAGCATTTGCGCATTAATGGGTTAAAAGAAGTATGTGGATACGTGTACAAAAATTTTGATATGAATGGTCTGCTATTTTCGGCATGTTCAGACATTCCCTTGAAGTATATTTAGAACTTTCGGAAGTTTAGAAAAATATCTTGCAACATTAAAAAATTGCCTGAATATCCTCTAGATTCTTTTGTCCTTTTGTGAGAGTTCTGAGATAATTTATAAATATCTAACTTTTCTGTTAAAATGAATTTTTCAAAATAAAATAAAATTTTTAATTTTCCCCAGAAATCTTAGGAAAATTTTTGTATTTTTTTAAAACCTTTCGCAACTTTTAAAAAGCTTCCAAACTATTTGTTCTAAATCTGGAAAAATCGACATTTGTTACAAATCTTTTGAAACATTTTAAGGTTTAAAAAATGTGCTTAATCTTGTCAGAACTTCTAAATATATTTTTAAATTACCACATTTTTTTGGGACGCGCACTTATTGAACGAACGGTGGGAAAATATTTACGAAATTATCGTAGACCGAAGCAAGAACCTATGGACGATGATTATGATAAAGACGATCATGAAGGTGGACATTTTAGAAAAACGAGGAATCATAAAAAAGATGGACACAGATGATATTTTAAACATAAAGGATCTCTTGGGCACCCAGGATCTCCTTGAACCCCAGCAACTTATGAACGCTCAGAATATCTTGAACATCCAGGTGCTGCTGCGCATCCTGTTCACCATATACACGGCTGAAAACAAAACAAAAAGTTTTTCTAAATAAATATCCAAATATGATTTTTCTACCTCTAACTAGACCCTTAAATTGTAATGCAGTTGTCCGTGACAAATTTTTTTGTAGATAGTTCAGTTCTGCGTGAATGATGGCGCTATAATAGGACACTCTTTAAAAAAATCGTTTCACCAATGTGTCGTACATGACTTCATTAAAACTATCAAGAAGGTTATAAGCCACCAAAGGAAATAAATATTTATATGGCGATAGCATGAATAATAGAAAATTTATTTTTTGAAGCTGCAAAATAAATTTCGTGGAAAATAAATATTAATTTAGCGTAATATTGCAGAAAATGAGAGGAAGGTATCAAACTTGATAATGAAACCTATTATTAAACATTTTGAAGTTTGAATTTAAAATGCAGCCTTAAGAATATTCCAGAATTTCTAAATGATTGAAAATACAAAATATTTTCTCAAACGACCTAGCTATTAGTCGAAAACATATTTTTTTTCAAGCTAGATTATTTTTCGTGTCCGTTTAATTTCGCCATGAAACATATCGTTTACTTCCTGATCACGTGAAAGATATTGATGAATATTTTGAAAATATTTATCATGAAGCTATGACTCTAATTAGAAAAAAAATGAATTTCATGCAAGCGCATATGTCAGAAAAGAATAGCACCTTTAAAGTGCGCACAAAAATATGTACAATAAGTACTTGTGAATAAGCCGGTAATAACAAGCAACAACCTTATGGAAATTCACAGTATCATCCGGGACATTGTGCACGAACCATTTTATACTTTGTGACGAATATGAAGTTCTTTATGCCCATCGAGTACATTATATACGTGTTTTCAACCATATTTAATGGTAAGTATGATAATAATAGAGGTATATAATATACATTATTTCAATAAATTTTTTCTACTTTTTCCTCACCACAATTGTCCATGTAGTGACTTCGCACGATAAAATATTGTTTATTGAAAATCTAGAAACTCTTGCACTGAAGTTTTATACACAATTGTTTATACAGTTCTCTCTTCAATTCATTTTTTAATTAGGTTACATTGTCACCAATTTCATCTTGCATTATCTGATCGTATAACACCATTTGATTGAAAGCATATCAATCCATGAATTTAACTTGCCCATTTCTTGTACATTATCTCTATTATTATATCTGATGAACGATTCATTCTAAATTATTTAAATAGTTTCATGCTTCACATTTTGAATATTAATTATGTTCAGTAATGAATAGTAAAACAAAAATTGCTTTTGATCATTCAGCCTCTTCACTTTTTATTAATAACTGTCTACTCTTTCCATTTCATGCAGGGCTTATATTACGTGAAATTCTGTTATTCCAATCAATGACTTTCTATAATTGTCTTCTTTCTTGGTCAAATTTTCTCGTACATTGATTGAAAATAAACATATAAAAATTATTCTAAACAATTACCTCTAAATAAAAAATTGCTTTTCTACTTTTTTTAATTTGAAAATTAATTGTGTACCTTCTCCAACTACAAAATTACTCATGTAACTTCTCCAACTGTACCTCTTACAAGTACAAAATGATTTATCTACCTGTTCCAAGTATAAAATTGTTGTTTTACCTTATACAACTGAAATAATTTTTTCTCTATCCCTCCCAAACTTAATATTACTTGTTCATTAGGTTGACTATCAATTTCAATAAATTTGGAGTACCTTTCCGAACTACAAAAACACTTCTCTACTTATCCTTATCCTTTTTAGTTTCTGTCGAAAGCACGTTTTTGGTGGAGGTCTCGCTTCTAATATTTTATTTTTAATTTGTATTTAAATTTTTTTAATTTATCTGCTATATCATCAGAGATTGTACCTTGCCGACAGTAAATCAACCCTCCAAACCATGAAGTCAGAAAATCTACACAATATCGATCAAGTTAAGAATCTTCAATAACAGAAAATGATTAACGTCTTAAGAAGACTAGATGGAAAATAATATTTTTAAATTAAAATTATTTCTTGAAAAAAAGATCCTACTCCGTCTTCACTCCATTGGGAATCGAACCACAAAACTTCTGATTTCCGGTCAGGTGCTTTTCCAATTGAGCTATTAGAGGGATCAGAACAAGAACTCTTAATTCAAGAACATAACGCTAATTTTTAGCTAGGTGTTAATGGTACAAGTAATTATATTAAAATTTTTTTAATACAATTTCTGATGATATAGCAGATAAATTTAAAAAAATTTAATATAGTTCCTTGTACCATTAACACCTAGCTAAAAATTAGCGTTATGTTCTTGAATTAAGAGTTCTTATTTTGATCCCTCTAATAGCTTAATTGGAAAAGCACCTGACCGGAAATCAGAAGTTTTGTGGTTCGATTACCAATTGAGTGAAGATGGAGTAGGATCTTTTTTTTTCAAGAAATAATTTTAATTTAAAAATATTATTTTCCTTCTAGTCTTATTAAGACGTTAAACATTCTCTGTTATTGAAGATTCTTATCTTGATCGATATTGTGTAGATTTTCTGCCTTCATGGTTTGGAGGGTTAATCTACTATCGGTAAGGTACAATCTCTGATGATATAGCAGATAATTTAAAAAAAATGTAATATAATTACTTGTACCTGTAACACCTAGCTAAAAATTAGCGTTATGTTCTTGAATTAAGAGTTCTTTTTCTGATCCCTCTAATAGCTTAATTGGAAAAGCATCTGACCGGAAATCAGAAGTTTTGTGGTTCGATTCCCAACGGAGTGAAGATGGAGTAGGATTTTTTTTTCAAGAAATAATTTTTATTTTTTATTTTTCAGAAATTGATGGAATGATGATGCCAGGAATGGGAATGGGAGGAATGGGGATGGGAATGGGAGGAATGGGAATGGGAATGGGAGGGATGGGAATGGGAATGGGAATGGGAATGCCAGGAATGGGAATGGGAATGGCAGGAGGAGAAAATGCTGACAGAAATGCTATAATATTGGCTGCAATTGTAGGAGGTGTTCTGCTGATTCCAATCGTAAAAATGATGGGAGGAAGAAAAGAAGTGAATAATAAGATTGGAAGAAAACTGGCTGCTGTGGGGCGTTTCTTAGAAAAGAAACCTGGGGGTAAAAGAATAGGAAGGCATCTGAAAAAATATGATGTTCCAAAGCCTAAGCCTAAGAAGCCTGATGATGATGATTACGAGGATGATGACGATGATGACGATGATGATGATGATGATGATGACGAGGATGATCGTTATCGTAGGAATCGTCGTGGAAACAATGGACAACAAGAAAACAATGGGCAACAAGGAAACAATGGACAACAAGAATTCAATGGACAACAAGCTTTCAATGGACAGCAAGTAAATAATGGACAACAAGGAAGCAATGTTCATCCCGGATCTCATTTACCTATTGTAAGACCAGGATCTAATGTGCGACCAGTAACTATTGTGCGACCAGAAACTGTTTTGCGCCCACCAACTGTCGTACATCCAGCAGCTATTGTGCGTCCAGAAATTCATCAACGCCAAGTATCTCATCAACACCCATCAACTCCTACAGTTAAACATTTAATATCCCCTCAACATCATGTAACCCTTCCTAGAAATGCGTTTCATAATAATCATCCAATTGAAACACAAGCAGTCCCTCACAAACCTGCACAGGCTACTCATCTTCCAGCACATGTATTACCTCATCATATGGGATTGCCTCCTCATTTGGGAAAACATGTTAACCATATTCTAGCCAATCCACATGCATCTGTTCATACACCTGTTGTACACCCTGTACACTAATAATCATGTTACAAATAATGCACATGCAGTCTCTCTTCAACCTGTACATGTTACTCATTATGTAGAAAACGCATATCCTGTTCCTTAGGGACCAAATATTTCACAAATGCACTCTAGATATTCCACCAAAACAACGGCATCATACCTCAAACTAGTTTCTATGTTTGTAAAGGTCTATTTCAAAATCGAAATATTTTATGTATAATGTTTTACAAAAATAAATTTACTATTTATCCTGCACGTCAATCTATTTATTTCGTACAGCACACATAATAATAAATTTTTAAGGATTAAGCATTAATTATCATTTATTACTATCAAAAATTGATTACTCAAGTATTTTTGCACCCCGTGAGAAAGTAACTTCTTGATTTTAGCATTTGAAACGTAAAAATAATTTTTTCACAAGAATACGATCAGTTGGAACACGATAGTAATTGTTCAATCAGATTTGGTGAATTAGTTTGGACGAAAAGTAATTTGCTAACTGGAACAGCCAAAATTTGTTCTTAAGATTACGGATTGATGAATTTAGATATGCAGTTCCTTCACGCAGTTTTGAAGTAGCATTTAGTCTTAACGATGTTTGTATTTGTTGTTTCAGATGATAATAATCATAGAGAATAAAAGTGTTTGAGTAATAATTGGCGCGACAAAGCTTCGTGATAAGTGAGTGTCTTGCTATACAGGGTGTCTAAAAAGTCCCGAAACGGTTGGATATTTCCTCAGGTAAAATATTTTCCAAAAAAGTGAAGGTCATTTCTGAAGTAAATTTCTATGAGGAATTTAATGGTGACCTTCATTTTTACCTTGAAGTTTACCTTTATGGCTTTTTGAAGGTCAAATTTGTTTTTTAAAAATATAAATGCCCTTTTTTACATCTGCAATCAATAGAACGGAAAATTCTACGGTCAAGTACGTACCAAGGTCATCGGTCAATTGTAAAGTTTAAGGTCAGTTAAAGGTTATTTGAAATTAACAAAGTTTTCCAAGAGGTCAGTGTAATTCCTGAAGTAAATTTCAACGAGGAATTCAATGGTGACTTTTATTTTGACCTTGAAGTTGACCTTTATGGCTTTTTGAAGGTCAACTTTGTTTTTTTAAATGGATAGCCCCTTTTTCACATATTCAATCGATAGAGCGTAAAATTCTACGTTCAGACACGTACCCAACTCATAGGTCAATTGTAACGTTCAAGGTCACTTAGAAGTTATTTGAAATTAACAAAGTTTTCCAAGAGGTCAGTGTAATTCCTGAAATAAATTTCACAGAGAAATTCATTGGTGAGCTCTGTATTGTTCTTGGTTACAGCGTTTTGAATGCTGTAAAATCATAAGGAAATTTTTCATTAAAAGTTCCAGGTGTTCTGGTGAGAGTTCTGTTCCTCCCCGAAGAGTTATACAGTCCTATACCGTTTTTCTATGTCTAAGTCAATACTTAAGGCGATACCATAAGTTCTATACCGTTTTTCCATACGAATATTACGAATCGAAACTAAATTTACGTATTACGTGTACATACTTACTATCTTTCGCTAAAAGATTATTATGGCGCAAGCTAAACTTTCAGAACGAGAGAGGGTATCTGTATTATTGATGCGTGGTTGGGGAGACCTAGTTCGATCTTATGATCAAGTTCGTTTGCTTTTTAATCGCACTTTAAGGCGCTTTATGAATCATGAATCTATCAAGGACCTTCAGAGAACTGGTGGTCCAAAACCTGCAGGATCTAAAGAGATGCAGATGGACATAGCCCAAGCATTTTTTGAAAACCCACACCTTAGTTTACGTCGAGCTAGTGATGGGCGTGACGTTGCTCCTCAGACAGTGCGAAATATTTTAAAAAGCATTCATTTCCATCCTTACAATGTTTATCGGGTACAAGAGCTCAATGAAGACGATCCTGATCGTCGGGTTGAATTTTGTGAAATTAGGATAGACAGAATTGATAGAGATCCTTCTTTCTTGTACAATACAGTATTTTCAGATGAATCTACTTTCACTTTAAAAGGTGAAGTTAACAGGAAAAATTGTAGATATTGGTCCGACACAATTCCTGATTGGATGTTGTAGAGTCACACACAATATCCACAAAAGATTAATGTTTGGGCCGGTATCTTGAATGATACATTGATAGGCCCTTTCTTCATCGATGGTAATCTCAATGCCCGTGCATATGAAAAGTTTCTCAGAAACCAAATTGTACTAAGAATACGGAAGATTACAGGCGATAATTTTCAAAATATTTGGTTCCAGCAGGACGGAGCAGCGGCTCATTACAGTAGGGAGGTTCGAGCATATTTGGATACTCAGTTCCCTTAAAGGTAGATTGGAAGAAGGGTTGAAATCAAGCGGCCTGTTAGATCTCCTGATATGACGACTCTCGACTATTTTCTTTGGGGTTATTTAAAGAGCAAAGCATAATCAACGCAACCGTACAGCTTAGACGAATTGCAGAATCGGATTCTGCAACAGGCTACTTTGATTTATAGAGAGATGATTCGTAATGCTTTAACTTATTTTTACAATCGCATAGCTTTTTGTCAAGAAACTCAAGGTTTTCTGTTCGAACATCTTCACTGAAGTGTGAGGGGCAAGGGAACTCACGCTAATCAAGCACCCCGAAACGTGAGAGGCAAGGGGACTCACGCTAATCAAGCACCCCAAATCGTGAGGGGCAAGAGGACTCACGCTAATTAAGCACCCCAAAGGGAACAGAATTTACTACGTCCACATCGTTGTTCCTGGGTAATGCTAAACGTAAACGTAAACTGCTTGGAAAAAACCTTGAAAACACCTTGAAGATCATCACCAAGATCAATACAGAGCTCACCAATGAATTTCTCGTTGAAATTTACTTCAGGAATTGCACTGACCTCTTGGAAAACTTTGTTAATTTCAAATAACCTTTAACTGACCTTAAACTTTACGATTGACCGATGATCTAGGTACATACCTGAACGTAGAATTTTACGCTCTATCGATTGCAAATGTGAAAAAAGGGGGTTTCTATTTAAAAAAACAAAGTTGACCTTCAAAAAGCCATGAAGGTCAACTTCAAGGTCAAAATGAAGGTCACCATTGAATTTCTCGTTGAAATTTACCTCCTTCACTTTTTTGAAAAATATTTTACCTGAGGAAATATCTAACCATCCCGGGTATTTTTAGACACCCAGTATATGTAGATTAGAATAATTTGTGCAGGTAACGTTCCGTATCTTAGCCCCCCAATCTCTAGATGAATCATAAAAGCACGATGATGAAAACCGTATTTTTATGAATATGTCACCGTTTATACCCGAAATCAGTTAAAAATAGTTTTAAATAGTTAAAACACGAAATTACCACGATCATTTGTCAAACCTCGTTTTCACTAGACAAAACGCACGAAGTAACCACGACCTTTTCTGAAAACTCGGGGAAATTCTCGAACGATACTGGTTACTACAGATAAAAATTTTTTTTTCCAAAATTTCAATTGGGTTAATCTAGTTTTAACTGATATTTTGAGTTAAAATAAGAAATACCAGGTGTATACATATGAAACCGGTATTTTTTCAAGAAAAAAACACATTTATTTCAAGAGAATGATAACAAATATTTTATTCAAAGTATGCGC
>NC_046657.1:104871432-104876153 GCF_010883055.1 Belonocnema kinseyi | reverse complement strand
ACGCCAATTAGCACAAATGGTAAGTTCCGACAGTGCCTACAAGTGTGCCTACTGGCCGCTAAATGGCAATACCGGTTTCATATGTATACACCTGGTAATCCAGATTACTCTGGCTCTGATGGAGATCGGAATTTTCCGAATTTGCTCTGGCAATCTAGATGATCAAGTTTTTCTGTCTGATGATGTACGGAAAAAAATATTATCTATGTCACCTGTGGAGTTATGAATTACTTTGTATGATCCTCGCGGATCATTTTTTGCAAATTCATGCTTTTCTTTCACTCTGTCCTTACGGACTGTGCCTGTTGACCGTTAACCACATTTATTTAGCTGAAAGAGTAACTCTGGGCTGGCACCGAAATGGTCGAAAATCAACTTTATATGGGCATATTATTTTTGTCTTGATTTGTTCAAATTTGTACAACCAACGTCAACCCGTAAAAGCTACCTCCTGTGCGTTGATGAATACCATGGCGGGTCCAGAAAACCGATTCGATGGCCTTGACATTATCCAAAATCAACTTTACATGCGCAAAAACGATTCGCTGACTCCGACATTATCTGAAATCAACTTTGTATGGATGCATTATTTGCATTAACCCCTAAAAACTACCCCCTGCGAAGAAAGCAACATGACGGGGAGAGCGAAAAGATTCTTTTTACTTTTTAGGGATACTTTTTAGGGATTAAAGTTGGTTGTACGAATTTGAACGAATTAAGAGAAAAATAATGCCCTCATATAAAGTTGATTTTGGATCATGTCGGGGCCAGCAAAGTGTTTCACTGACTCCACCAGTGTTTTTTTGTGAGAAATCAGGTACTTCCGGTGATGCACAAATTCTAATTTTGGTTGAACACATTTGAACGAATTCTGCACTAAATATTTGTCCCAAAAAAAGAGACATTTGCGTGGGTCGTAAAACCAGCGAAATATTCTTAACTAACTTGTTTCGCTCATTATGCATAAAATTATTCATGATAAAACTCATGATTCGTTCCAATATGTAGGGTTTGTTTATTAATTTTTTGAGAATTCTTTAAATTAAGTCTAAATATATTTTCATTTAAATGTTTGTAAAAAAGAATGCAATAAATATTATAAATTTAAGGAACAGCTTAAGAAATTTTTTGGATATTTTTTTTCATATTTGTAAAATGTTATAATCTAAATAGATTGGTTCAGGGTAACCCACAAAGAAAATTAATGTTTTCTATTTTCAAATTAGACTATTTTATTAAAAATGAATTAAGTTTCGATTTTAAATCTTAAGATTTTCACATTGAACTTAATATTATACATGTGTATTAATTTGCCCTCTTTTAACAGACGTTTGGATTGTGAAGTTTGCTAAAATAGGTGAAGCTGAATTTTCAATTAAGAACTTTTCTACACAAAAAAGGTGAACTTTTAAACCAGGGAACTAAATTTCTGTCCAAAAAGATGAATATTCAACAAAAAAGTTTGATTTAAAGTAAAGAAACGTGACTTCTTGACAAAATAGTGAAATTAAAAAATAATTATGAATTAAACTCAAGTAGTTGCATTTGCAACTACTCAGTTGAACTTTCAAGCGCAAGAGAGCAATTTTCAGCAAAACATTAGAATTTATAACCCAAAGGAAGAATTTTTAATAAAACGATCTATGTTCAACGAAAAATGAAATAGCTCAATTTTGAGTTGAAAAATTAATTCTTATACAAAAAGCGATTTTTGAACCAAATATTTGAATGTTTAATCAAATATTAAAATTTTCAACAACATAGTTGAATTTTCAACTGAAATGATGAATCTTCAATAAAAAAAAAAGAATTTGTAACAAAGAAGTTCTGCTTTCAAAGCAGTTAAATTACAAAAAAAAATTAATTTTCAAAGAAAAATATAATATTTAATATTTCAACTGAAAACGATACTTAGTAATGGAATGGTTAAATTTTCAGTCGAAAGATTTGTTTTCCAACCGAACAAACGAATTTTTAACAGATTAGTTTAAATTTTAACCACAGAGATAGATTTTCTACTGTTAAAGTTAATTTGTAACAAAGTATTAAAAATTTTAATCCAGTAGTTGAATTTTTAATGCAGAAAAACAAATTTTCCATAAAAAAGACGAAATTACAGTAAAATACATCGATTTTCAACAAAAGATTTTATTATTAATCTAAAAATGATTAATTTCCAAACAAAAATGGAATAATTAAATTTTGATTTAAAAAAATTAATTTTCCAAACAAAGAAACACGGTTTGATTGAATTCGTTCAAGAATCGAGTTTAAAATTTTTTAATTCACTTACATGAAAGTACTTTTGCAAGTGGATGAGGTGTATTAGAAATTAATGTTGTGATTGGTACAGGTGTAGTAGGAAAGTCATTTTCGACTGGTAAAAGTGTAATACCAATGTATTTTTGTCATTAGAAGAAACATAAAAGAAAAGTAATTTTGCAATTAGAACAGGTGTCGTTGAAAAGTAATTTTTTAACTAGAACAGGTATAGTAAAAATGTAAATTTGTAACTAGAACAGGTCGTATACAAAAATAATTGTATAGTTCGATCTGGTGTAGTTATAAAAGCAATTATTATATATATTATTCATATACACGTAAAGAAATTTAGGACAACTTGTTGCAGCGCCATTTTGCGTGAAGCAGCGGCCTAAAAATGTTGTGCAACGTTGTCTGCTGTCTCGAACGAGAGACGTAAACGTACTACAGTAGTCGATCCGAGTTCTACATTTATGTAAAATTTCTAATTTAAAAACTGAATAATTTTAATCCAAATGTATAATCGTTCTATTTAAAAATAATAAGATTTTGAACGCTTTTTGGAATAGCTAAATTTTGAATTCTTTATTGAGGAGAAGAATAGAAATGTTCGTTTTTTATTTTTTTTTAATTGGAAAGGGGATATCTTTTATTATTAAGCTTCATGTTTTTTTAATTTGAAGAACATTTTTTATTTTTAATATTTTTATTGATTTGGAAGAAAGGAAATTTTGGTGTTTAATTTTTGGAAGAGGGAATTTCTTTTGTTTTTACATTTTTATTGGTATTTAAGGGGAAATTTCGTGTGGGTTATGTTTTCTGAATTTGGATAAAGACATTTTTTATAACTTAAGTTCTGATGAAAATGTACTTCTGATTCAAAAATGTGGCTAAATATTAAATTGAGAAATTATCAAATTACATATATGCTTGAGATAAAAAATTTTAATTTGAAAAATTTAGTTGAAAGCTCTTACAATTTGAATAATAATTGTCTATTTAAAATAAGGATAATTCAATTATTCATTTTGTTTCTGAAATTTAATAATACATGTATTCTAAGTTTAAAGGACATAAAATGAGACTTCATTTAAATTTGGTGTGAATAAAAATTCTTCAGATTACTTAAAAGTTAGATTTGATTTATTTTGTGATAATTAGAAGTACTGTGTAACAGTTTTGTTTACATCTAATAGCGAAACGCGTAAACCACGTTTCTTTTAATAAACTAGAACAACTTTAGAACAAAAACCCGGTTCATTGTCCAATAATTTGTTTATTTTTATATCAAAATTCTATTTTTAGCGTTCAACAGTAAGAAAAATGTGACATTTATGTTCATGATGAAACTGAGATTAGGTATGAGCACAAGTGAGTTTATTGTTAAACGACATTCAGAATGGCATTTTTAAAATTAACGAAAAATAAACAATTGTTCTATAGTTTCATGAAATTGTCTACTTTTAAATAATAATTATTAGACAGAGAAACGGAAACATCTGGAATTTGAAGGGTATCTAAATCAGTTCTTGCTCGAATCTCGTCAACTTTCTATTGGTTCTCCAATTTTTGTTCCAATACACATATAACGATTTAATTGAATTTTCAACATTTTTGCTGTTCGTGAAGAGCGACTATAAACCTTTTTTTTGATTTAACGAAAGTTTTGAAATTTTTGGTTGTAAATTAATTTTTTCAACTGAAAATTCGACTATTCCATATCTGATTGGACATTCAGCTTCGTCAATTATAAACTCAACTACTTGGTTAAAAATTTCTGTATTTTGTTGAAATTTTGTCTTTTCTGGTGAAATAATAATCTTTTGGGTGACTATTTCAACTTTTTGGTGGAAAATTAATTTTTTGTTGTTAAATTTCCAAACGTAACTATTAGATTGAAAATTCCTTTAAAAATTCAAAATTTGGTTGAAAAGCAATTAAATATATCAAATTAAATGTCAGAAAAACAACAGAATGTATTTCTACTTATTCTAAAAAGTAAAACACGACGCCCCGCGCGTGTATGAACCGGCGCCTCTCACGATAGTAATGCAACCGTCTTATTGAATTCTGGGACTGCTGTTGTCCCAAAAGTTTAGGGCACCATTCGTCCCTCTGTCGGATACATCCTTCTCAAAATAAAAGAGTAGATGTCTTGAACACAGGGCGCGCTGACGCTCGTGTGTTTAGCTCAGCAGTGGCACGTATAAGTACCGCAGTAGCCCTAAATTTCTTTCCGTGTATTAATAATGTTTCTGATACGGTTTTAACTCGAATTCAGTTAACACTAGATTTAACGAGTTAAATCGCGAATTTACAACGAAAATTTGTTAAGACCCTATACTTTTTTAAATTCCAGCTTACCAGGTGTATACATATGAAACCGGTATTGCCATTTAGCGGCCAGTAGGCACACTTGTAGGCACTGTCGGAACTTACCATTTGTGCTAATTGGCGTA
>NC_046657.1:104806227-104871332 GCF_010883055.1 Belonocnema kinseyi | reverse complement strand
ATTATTATTTATTTTATTCATTATATTTTATTTTTATTCTTAAGAATAAAAAGTTGTTGTAATCAGCCAAGGAATACGCCTGTATTTTTATGAAGCGTTTTGAGCAAAATTTTGCCAAAATTGTTAATATGCAAAATTTAGAAAAGTGCTTAAAACGATTCGGAAAAAATCAGGAGTATTCTTTAATTAATTACATGAACTTGTTAGTCTTAAAAATTTTTTCGAAAAGAGCATCGTTTATTGTAAAAAAATTCATGAATGTTTTCACAAAAATTTTTCCATTAAGACGCCATTTTGAAAATACTAAAACGAAAAATCGATCTTCGAACCATGGATTCTCAAAGTATAGACATTTATTTCACCGGTTAGTGCGGTCCCAGAATAATTAAAGACTCGAAAAGCTTTGTAAAATGAGTCACAAAAATAAAATAGGCACGAAAAATCACGTTTTTTTTTTTTGGTTTAAACTGCATTTTGGAATAATAAATAAATTTTTTTAGGAATTTCATTGGTACCATCGGAAAGAAAAGATCTCAAGCAATGAAAATATATGTATCTCAATTTTTTGTAGTGTCGAACAGTCTTAGTTATTGGCCTTTGAAGAGGAGTGTACCGGTCGTGGCGTTTTGGCAGTTTAAGGGTTAATTTCGCCATGAAAAATTTTGTTTATTTCCTGCTCATGTGAAAGGTGTTGATGCATATTTTCTAAATACATGTCATGAAGCTGTAACTCTTATCAGGCAAAAAATATATATTTCATGCAAGCGTATATGTCAGAAAAAAATGGAACCTTTAAAATAATTGCCTGAAAATATGCAGATTAGGTACTTGTAAAAAAGCCAGGCATAACAAGTGATAGACAAAGCAAGAAACCTTATAGAAATTTTACAGTATCATCCAAGACATTGTGAACGTACTATTTTATGCTTTCTGACGAATATGAAATACTTTATGCCCATCGAGTACATTACATATATTGTTTCAATCATATTAAATGGTAAGTACGCTTCTCCATGTCGTGACTTCGCACGATAAAATATTGCATACTGAAAATCCAAAAACTCTTGCATCAAAGTTTTATACATAATTGTTATCTTTTTAAAAGCACACTGTTTATTTATCTCTTTATTCAAATAAATTTAAAACTAAGTTACATTGTTATCAATTGCATCTTACATTATTCAATCGTATAACATTATTTTATTAGAAACATATGTATTCGTGAATTTTACCTTGTTCATTTCTTTCACATAGTCTCCATTATTATATCTGATGTACTATTCATTATAAATTAATTAAATATTTTCGTATCTAACATTATGATTATTAATTATTTTTAATAGTGACCTCTGCAGAAATGGTCAAGTTTCATCCCGGTTTTAGACTTGGGCCAGGCTGCGGGCCCCTAGCTCCAGCTTGGACCCGGCTAGTGTAAAAGTTCTTAAAATTGACGACAGATGGCGTGGTATTATCCTCTTTTTTGTACGTATTACTTGCAAGTTTCAAGTGTCAAAATTTACAAGTGGCAATAATCAAAATTAATTTAATGAAAATGCCTAAAATAAAGAGCACTCGGTTGCATCAAGCAATAGGCAGTATCCAATGATATCCTTCTAGCTCGGCCCAGACTAAATCACCAGACCAGGGTCTGGTTTTGCCAAGCCTTGGCCTTGATTGGGCCATGTCAGCATTTCTGCACGAAGAATATTACGTACTGTCTACTGTTACGAAATTTTTGTTCAGGCCATTTCCATTTCGTGCAGAGATAATATTACCGAGAATTCTGTTATACTAATATGTAAGTGGCTTTCTATGATTAACTTCGTTCTTGGCCAAATTATTTTTTTAAACATCGTTTGAAAAGAAAGATATAAAAGTTACTTTCGTACCTTCCATCTAAATAAAAAACTACTTTTCTACCTATTTTAATTACAAAATTACTTTCATACCTTCTCCAACTGTAAAATTACTTCTACAACTTTTCGAAAGAAAATTACTTGAGTAACAGTTTTAAGTACAAAAGTACATCTGTAACTCTGACAAGTAAAAATGACTTTTTTATTTGTTTCGAGTAAAAAATGATTTCTCTAACTGTCCCATGTATAACATTGCTGTTTTATCTTCTCCAAATGAAATATTTTTTCTCCTTCTGTAGAAAGCATACTTTGGTTAGAGGACTTACTATTTTTCGGAAAAGGGTACTGTTGAATTAGATTCTGATGTTTTGTTTTTTTTATTCTCTACAAATTTCTGGACAGTTTATGCCAGGAATGGGAATGGAAGGAGGAAGAGAAAGTGCTAACAAAAAAGCTATGATATAGAAAGCAATTGTAGGAGGCATTCTGCTGATTCCAGTCGTGAAAATGATGGGTGGAAGGAAAGAAGTGAATAATAAAATGGGAAGAAAACTTGTTGCTTTGGGACGTTTCTAAGAAGCATAATGTCAATGATGATGATTACGAGGATGATGACGATGATGATGACCATGATGATGTTGATCGGTAGCGCAGGAATCGATGTCGTAGAAACAATGGGCAACAAGGAAACAATGAAGATCAAGTAATCAATGGACAACAAGGAAACAATGAACAAAAAAGACTATGTACAACAAAAAAACAATGTACAAACAAGATCTCCTGTGCCACCAGCAATTATTCTGGGTGCAGCAATTCCTCAACTCCAAGTATCTCTTCATCGCCCAGCATATCCTACGAGTACAGTTACACGTTTAATCTCTCCTGCACAAGCTGTAACCCTTCTTAGAAATGCTGTAAATAATAACCTTCCAGTTAGGACCTCAGCAGTCCCTCGGAAAGCTGCACTATTTACTAATCGTCCAGGACCTGTATTACCTCATTATATGAAATTGCCTGCTAATTTGGGAGCAAATGTTAATCGTATTCTAGCAAATCCACATGCATCTGCACATACACCTCTTGTACACCCTGAATACTAATAATCATGTTACAAATAATGCACATACCCCTTTGAAATTGTACACGTTACTCATTATGTATAGGCTAAACTTCTTCCTACGTTTGTTAATGTCTATTTAAAAACTTAATATATTCTATAATATTTCAGAGAAATAAACGCTGTTCAAAAAATCGGAATAAAATTTAATATACATGTGAGTAATTTGCATATACCGTACATTAATTTTAATATACCATCATGTTGTGAAATTAATACACATGTATATTAAAGTCGGCAAAACAGAGTTATTGAAAACAGAAAGTCCTTTGTTGTCTTCAAATCTTGTAAAATATAAAAAAATAAAATAATAACCTTCAATTCGTCGACTAGGTTCTTCCTTATAATTAAAGTGCAACGCGAGGGTGCAATTTTTTCTAAAATTCGTTGTGAATGCCAGAATTGTAACGTGAGTACAGGTGCTTAGGGGTTATGTTTCTTAACTATTTTATTAATTAAACTTTTGCACTTAAAACCCAGTGTAATTGATATTTATCTAAGAGAAAGTATTATGTTTTATTATTTATAATTGAATATTGCTGCCCAATTTTTTTTTTATTTTTGTGATGTGCAAATATTCGACTTTTCTTATAAATGATCAACATGCGGTATACGAAATTTAATATACATAGTCTCTTGATGGCGATTTCGTATAGGAGGTTTTAGACTTGGTATACAAATGTATTATCAATGTATATTAAAATTGAAAACCTTTTTAACAGTAAATGTACTGCTCACCCTAAGCATCAATCTATTTATTTATTTTATACGGCACACATTATAATAGACGTTTAATCGTCAAATATTATCATTGATTAATATTAAAAACGGATCATCTAAATATTAATGCAACATGTGAGAAAGTAATGTTTCAGTTGTAACGTGTAAAACTCAGAAGAATTTTTATACAAGAATAGAAACAATTGGAACACGATATTAATTGTTTACTCATAATTGTTGAATTAATTGGATCAAAAAGTAATTTTCTAACTGGAACAGCAAACATGTATTCTTAAGATTACGGATTGATGCAATTAGATATTCAGTTCTTTTCCAAGCAATTATAAAATATCATTTAGTTTTAACGATGCTTAAACTTGTTGTTTCAGTTGATAACAATCATAGAGCAGAAAGGTGTATGAGTAGTTCTTGGCGCGAAAAAGCTTCGTGATAAGTGAGTATCTTTCTATATAGATTACATTAATTTATACAGACCGCGTTCCGCATCTCAGATACCGAAGCCATAAAATAATCATAAAATCAAAATGAAAAAAACGTGTTTTATGAATATTTCACAGTTTATACTCAAAATGAAGTATCCAGTGGAACCCATTTTTGGTTTCAAAGGAGCTACAACAAAAATGAACCCCACTTGCTGAAAAGGAACCCAAAACGATAAATTAGCTCTAAATGATACCGCACTTAGGGTTCTAAGGGATCTTAATTGTAATTGAGCCTATTTTTAAAAAAAACTATTTTTCGCTTCGCCCACTTGGATATTATGTTTAATTAATAACACAATATTTACCTTAAAGCAAACATGTGAACGAACTCTGATGGTCATAACTTAATGAAGATAATTAAATTATAAAATAATCCCGCAATTAAAATAGATATAATGCCTTAATAAAATTAATTTGCAGGTTATGTATAGAAGTCCTCTACATAAAGGCATATTCATATGCAAGAAACTTTTCATCTCAAGTCATCGGTCGATAACTGTAATTCGATTTCTAGCTTACCAGCCCTACTTTGCAAGCGTTTGGTTTGTGAATGCGTCTTGATGGTCTTTTCAAGAGCACTCTAAACGAATCCTTTCGGCTCTCTACAGGTATATATTGGAGCTCAAATTCTAAATGATACCAACTTTTATTTGAGCCGCAACTTTAGTGAACCCCTTTATTTGTGTAGTTTTAACTAGTCAAGACGCGAAGTAGCCAAGTGCTCCTTTGAAAACCCAAGCAAATTTTGAATTCCTTTTTATTTGGTGTTTAAACTAGAAATATCAGTTAAAACTAGATTCACACAATTGCGCTTTTTTAAAAAAACTAGTTTCATCTGCACTATCGAGTGAAAACCCGAAATATTGAGATTACATTGATTGGTCACATCGCGAAGCACAATGAATACTATTGGTAAAACAAGTTCTTTCTAACACAGAATTAGGTGAATCTAGTTTTAACTGATATTCTTAGTTCAAACACGAAATGAGGTGAAATAAAACAAAAATCTTTGGGTTTTTACGAGATGATTGGTCACCTCGAATTTTGACTAATTAAACCCATCTTTGACAAACTATCGTGGTAATTTCGCCCTTTAACTAGTTAAAACTAGTCTCAACTGAATTCGGGTTAGAACGGTTGAAAATTACTTTTCACAACCTGTGCCAGTTTCCAGTTACATGTTTCAGTTTAAAATCACTTATGTACTGCGCCTGTTCCAAGTACATGAAAAAACCTTTTGCTGCAATATTTGTTAAAAAGCAGGCTAGATTTTACTATTTTTAGTTTGCAATGGAGGGACATAGCGGAACTTTTGTAATGTTTACTACTTCGAGTAGTAACTATTAACTACATGTCGAACTACAAAATTCATTGGAACAAAATTAAAAAATGTTACATTTATTTCTACAGAAGATTGCAATATTTGCAAAGGCCTTTAGTAACGTCGAGAGAGACCGGCGCACTGATTTAGGAAGCGATTTCGTAAAAATTGGTGCAGTCAGATTAGCAGACGAAGAAAAATAAGCCCAACATACGCCGCGTCGCGTTGAAGGTCACGATCCGTATCCTTTACACGAGCATACGCCGTAAATGCAGACTTATTTATTATGGGATTCTGAACTCTTTCGCACCATAATATTTATTTAAATTGCAATCGTATAGTACACACGATTATATATAGTTTATACATTATTATATACATGCAGGAATATTATATTACAAGCTGAAACAGCAAAATGTGAGGAAAGTAAAGCTGGTGGTAATCGAACACGGGTCTGCAGCGCGGCAGCACGGCGATTTTCCATTCGGCTAAACTAAATAATGAGATCCAGAAATTTATCGCTCTTATCAAGTAAATGCTAGCAGTCAAATTGACTTCCATTAAATTATTTATTAATTGTTCACAGTGATGGCATTTTTAAAATTCTAAGCACTATATCTTAACCGAATCAAATATCCTAATATCGAGGTTAAAAAATTATTTTTTGCTCTCTGTGGAAAATTTGTTTTTCAATTGTAACTTTTCGAATTATCCTAATTTATTGTAATAAGGATCTTTGCATTAAACCAAATTGAGTGATTGATAAATTTAAGGATTTTCAGTAGAGCGTTGGTCGGCTGACATCGTTCATGCTCGGCTGCACTCGGTCCAACGTTAGGCTCGCTTGCTAAGTCACTTATGAATATTCGAGAGCGATCTTCCGAATTTGTATTACTTCATAATACAAAAAATAGAAAGTGTCGTAGTATAATTCATATTCTTACAGACAATAGCAATTCCTCTTACAAATTTAGTCTTTTATATTATTTTAGGTACTTATCACTTCTACTCAATTTATATAATTTAATTATGTCTCTACTAATTTATCCTATCTAGGATTTTACTATAAAAAATACTAAGACTTCGTATTATCAGTAGGAAAGTTTCATATGAAAATAGCATAGCTTATGATTATTGTATTAAAATATACAAATTATCGCCTTGGTCCCTCGATTGTAACCTAATTTAGTCATTTTTCCGGTACAAAGTTTCTCAGTGTACAAATTTAGTTTAGTACTACACTTTTTTCAAATGCCGAATTACTATTGCTCTACATCGGTTGCAATTAAAAAATTACTTTTGCTCTAAAACTGTTCTATATATAATTACTTTTGTACTACATTTATTCCAATTACGAAATTATTCTCTGCTACACCTGCTCCTCGCTCAAAATAACTTCTAATATATAGGTGTAGGTAAAAAAACTCCAAACTCGATGTTTGGAAGAGTCAAGCTGAGCTCGATCGTTTTGAGTCGAGTTTATGGCAACTTCATATTAACGAAATTTTCATCAAATCCTTTAATAAGCAAGTTTTCATGTTTTTTTGTATAAATTTGAAGTCACAATTAATAAATTCTAAACTTTTCATACAACACGAGTAATTCTTTGAAAAGTTGAATAAACTTGTAGATTTCCATGAGACTCGAAAGTAAACGGTTTATCGGGTTTCCGAACACAAATCTTGGGTAAACCATAAAATTCAGAAATAGGGAAGTTTTTGGTTCCCTGATCTTAAATTTGAAATCAAAATTTAAAAATTTGACAATTTCATTGCAATGCCCCGAATTAATGGAAAATTAAATAAAGTAGCAGATTTCCATGAGACTCAGAAGTAGAAGGTTTCATTGGTTTATGATTATTAATTTGAAGCCAAAATTAAAAAGTTGATTTTTTATATCAATATAGGCCGAATGTTTGAAAAACTCAATAAATTATCAGATTCCTATGAGACTTAAAACTAAGATCATAATTTTTATCTCAATTTTATTATCATAAACCCAAAATCACCTTCAGTGTTGAATCCCATAAAAATTAAGCATATTATTTTTTTTTAATTTGGGCTATCAGAACCCCCCCCCCCCCCCCCCCCCCACAATGAGTCTCATCAGAATCGTCCAGTGTAATAAACCTTAACCAACCTAGGACATTCGAGTCGAAATTATCGAATTAATTCAATAACTTTCTGATTCGGAACACATTAGGTTAGTATTACTGGATACCATCGTTTGTCTTTTTCAATTTCCAGAAAATTAGAGTAATGAGGTGAGGGGAGTAGAGAAAGTGAGAGTGGTGAAAAATAATGGGTTGAGAAACGAGGGTAAATATTGGTTGGGGAAATACAAAAGGGGATGGTTGGATGGGGAACTGAAGAGAGGGGAAAGTAGATAAAAAAGTAGGTGAAGTGAAGGGAAGCGAAGGTTGAAGTGTGGTGTATGGAATGAGAAGGGAAGAAGCGAAATTTAGGGAGGGGGTAGCAGTGAGAACGCATGGGAGGGTGAAGTTTGAACGAATTAAATAATGTCTTAAAAGGCTAGGAAACCTTTTTTGTAGGTGCATGGCGCCTGTTTTGACTAATTTTTTAGAATACATTTGAATTTTAATAACGAGTAACTATAAATTTCACAGAAAGTTAAGTATATTTAAGACCGTCAAAAACATACGTCACACTGGCACATAAAGGTGGAGGGATAACAGCTTTTGTGACAATTTGTTTTCTATTCCTTTCTTTTCTCCTCTTTAAAAGAATTCCTCTTTTTCCCTTTTTAAAGAAATTTCCCCATATTTACAAGAGTCCGACCTTTTTCTCTTTTTTTGTTGTTGCCCAACTTCGAACTGTATCAATAAAACCACCTTATTATGAATAATTTTATTTGAAAGTATTGTTTCATATAAGCCAAATCGTTAGTAGAAGGGCTAATGATTGTACTGATAACCCTATATGATGTTTTTCTGATATTTAAACAAGAATCGAAACAATCTATTTTGTGACCTCATGTCTCCTTTGCCCCACACTTCTGTAAACATATCATTATGAGTTTGTATGGGATTCAAATATTTCATTTTTCATTCTTTATACATTACCGGACAATTTTCAGGTTATGAAATGGGAGAAACGGGCGAAATGGGAATGGGAGTCATGCCATCAGAAAAAGCAGAAATAGCAATAGGAGTAATTATGGCTCTATTGGCGGCATATCTGATGTTAAAAATTGGAAGGAATGAGGGAAGCTCATGATAATATTGGTAGCAAACTAGCAGCACTGGAATGCATAGTAGGACATGCACTGTTAGGACGAAGTTTGGTAAAATATTTACAAAGTTATTATAAACCGAAGCGAGAACCTATAGACAGAGATTATAACGAAGACGATTATGAATAATGAACCTGGAATAATTATTATGCAGGACATGCAGGTCCTGTATATTTTATTGGAAATATTACTCATGTTACTCCTTTTTTGGAGCATGAACATCCTCTTAAGCCTATACATAGCTAAAAATAAAGAAAGCATTTTTTGTAAATCAAAAATTCATAACATCATTTTTCTGCCTCAAACTCGTTCCTACTTTTCTAAAATTAGAATTTCAAATGTAGTCTAATTCTGTAATATTTTGAAAGAATAAATATATTATTTTCCCTGATCTGATTTAACCTTTTTTATTCACTAGAACATTCAAGAAAAATCTACAGTATCTCCAGAATATCACCGAATTTTTGAATGATTTAAACTACAGAATATGATCTCAAATAGCGTAGCTATTAGTCGAAATCATATTTTTTCCAGATAAAGCATTTTTCATGTTTGCTTAATTTCATAATAAATCATACCGTTTACTAATTGAGCATGTGAGTTACTTAAGGTATTTTTTAAATTATATGACATGAGGATCTAACTTTTATCCAGCAAATAAAACGAATTTTATACAAGCACAGACGTCAGAAAGCAATAGACCCTGCAAACTGAGCAAGCAAATATGTACAATAGGTAGACGTAAATTATCAGGTAATAACAAGTATTACACGAAGCAGCAACCTTCTGGAAATTTTGCAGTATTGTCTGATACATTGTCGAATTGTCATTTTATTCTTTCTGACGAAAATGAAGCACTTTGTTCCTATCCAGCTCATTATCTGTGCTGTTTTAAACATACTCAATGGTAAGTATTATTAAAGTTTTATATATGATTGTTGTCAATTTTCAAATCAATTTTTTATTCAATTTTTTATTCAATAAAATTTCAGATTGAATTAAATTTTATTCCTCTTATCATACATTATCGAAATGTATAACGCCATTCTATTAAAAATATATATGTTTGTGAATTTAACCTCTTTCATTTCTTTAATTTAATATGCATTATTAGGTTATATTTGATGAAAAATACATTGTAAATAATTGCCTAAGGAGTTTTGTATTACGAACTGTCTGCGTTACAGGATTCTCCTTAAGGATAATTTTTTTTCCAGCTCGTTCAAAGCTCGTTCTTCAAAACTCTAATTAAAAAATTACTGTAATAACTGTTTCAAATACCAGCATGCTTGTGTTTATTTTACAAGCAAAAATTACTTTTTCAATTGTGTCAAGTACAAAATTATTTTTCCGTTTGTTTTAGGTATAACATTGTAGTTTTACCCTTAACCAGCACATTTTTTTCCTATCTCTCTATATCTTGAAATTATTTCTGCATATTTTGGAACTTCAAAACTACTTCTCTGCAGCTCCTAATCATTTTTATTTGTTGTAGCATATATATTTGTGGTAGATTTTTCACTATTTTTCTGCAAAAGATACTCAATTAGATTCTAATATTTTATATTATTTATTATTTTCTAGAAGTTGCTGGACAGTTTGGTATGATGCCCGGAATGGGAATGGGAATGGGAATGATGCCGGGAATGGGTATGGGTATGGGAATGCCAGGAATGGGAATGGGAATGGGAGGAGGAGGAGAAGATGCTAACAGAAATGCTATGATATTGGCAGCAATTGTAGGAGGTGCTCTGGCAATTCCAATCGTAAAAATGATGGGAGGAAGAAAAGAAGTGAATAATAAGATTGGAAGAAAACTGGGTGCTTTGGGACGTTTCTTAGAGAAGAAACCTGGTGGAAAAAAACTGGGACGACATCTGAAAAAATATGATCGCCCGAAACCTAAGCCAGAAGATTATGAAGATGATGATGATTATGAGGATGAAGAGGAGGATGAACATCATAATAATCATATGAATCAAAATTCTGGAATCAATGGACAAGGATTTAATGGACAAGGATTTAATGGACAGCAGGAATTTAACGGACATCCAGGGTACAATGTACAACAAGGAATCAACGGACAGCCAGGATTAAATGGACATCCAGGATCTCCTATGCACCAAGGAAATCTTGAACGCCAAGAATCTCTTCACCGACCAGGGTCTCCTGGATACCAAGCATCTCCCACAGTTACACGTTCAATATCTCCTGCACATCCTATCAACCATTTCAGGAATGCTGAAAATAATCACCATGAAAATAGGGGAAATGCTGGCCTTCATCCACCTGCACAGATTTTTCATCGCCCAGAACATGTAGCTTCTCATATACCTTTTCACACACGTTTGTAAGGGTCTACTTTGCAATCAGGATATATTCTGTAATATTCTAGAAAAATAAATGTTCTGTTCACCCTAAACATTATTCTACTCATTTAGTTTGTATATCGCACATTTTATGAATGTTTAACCCGAGAGTACGCGTGCGTTGGTCATTTTGACCAGCGGTTTTGCATATTTTAAATTACAATATAAACTCGTTCACTGTTATTGTTTTCATGTAAGTTTTTCTCATATGAGGGATTCGTAGATGTTTATGCCCGGTCAGGCGAAGCTTCATGGACGTTGCACGTTTACCCTAACACTTTTACCTAAACCAATTCAATGATCCTTCATGTACGGCACTCAACAAATTCCGAAATGTTTAATCATCACTCAAGCCACTCTTAGAAAACCTAAAATTATATTTCCAACTCCAGAATAATATTTCACAATACCTGAAGCCACCGCTACCACTTTTATCTGAACAAACCCCAAGTATCTCCTCGCAAAACATTTTAAAAAGTCAAAAAAATCAAATAATTACACAATAAACCCTCAGAAAACCCCGATTTATATTCACGACCTCAGAATAATATTCAGCAACCCCTACAATCAATCCAACCTTTTATATCTGAACAAATCTCAAGTGCTTCATGTCAAAACATTCAAAAAATTAAAACATTTTAATAATCACACAATTAACTTTCGGAAAACCCCTAATTATATTTACGACCTCATAATAATATTCAACAACACCCAACAACGACCCCAACCTCTTTTATTTGAACAAATCTCAAGAACCTCGTGGAAAAACATGGACAAAATTAAAAACTTTTTAATAATCATACAATTAACCTTCAAAATCCCCAAGTTATATTTACAACCCATAATAATATTGAACAACCCCAAAAAACTACCCATCCCATTTTTACCTGAACAATTCCGCAGTCCCTCCACGTTGAACACTCAAAAAAAAAATAATTTTAAATCGTCACCTTCAGAAAACCCAAAATTTATATTTCCAACCCCATGATAATATTTAAAAACCCCAAAAAACCACATCTAGCACTTTGACCTAAATGAATCCAAAAAGCCTCCACGTAAAACTATAAAAAAATATAAAACTTTTGAAAGATCACCTAAGTCACCCTCAGCAAGCCTCAACTTATATTTTTGGCCCATAATAATATTCAACAACCCCCTAAAACGACCCCTACTATTTTATCTGAAGAAATTTCATGTGCCTCCCGGCAAAACATTAAACACGTTTAAAAAATTTAAATACTCACCCAAGTTGCCTTCAGAAACCCCCAAGTTATATTCGCAACAACAAAATAATATTCAGAAAACCCCTGAAACCATCCCTACCACTTATATCTAAATAAATTCCAACTTCCTCCCGAAAAAACACTTAAAATATTTACAAATGTAGAATAATCACAAAATTCTCATTAAAAAAATCCCAAGTTATATTTCCAACACCATAATAATATTCAAAAACCCCCAAAAAATCTCTCAATATATATATATTTACCATAATGATATTAAACAAAAGCACTAAAAAAATTAGTAGTTTGAAATGATCACACAAGTCACCTTCAAAAACCTCAAGTTATATTCCTAACCCCATGATATTACTATAGGTCGAAATAACCGACACGCATCGACTAACGTAACTCTAGCTGGTGACGGAAAATTGCGGAGTTCTGGACAAGAAGGCGACAGGCGCTCGAGAACGAGTAAAAATATTGACCACGCTGTGACGTCAGATATCTAAAGTGAAATTCGAAATTTGAAAAGAACCAAAAATATAGTTAGATAGCCCTTGAAAAATGAACTTGAGTCTCCATTTACAGTTTTTTCTCTCGGGTTCTGAATTTTCAAGTAAATAAATAAAAACGGACTTTTTTCTGATTGGAAAAATCATGTTTTTTCACATTCAACTCGCCGTAAATAATTCGTTCATAAACGAATTAGGAAATTTCTTTTTGAGCAAGTGGACAAAGCAAATGATAGGATCCTGTGGTGACGCGTCGCCAGCTCGTAATAAACTCGCTCTAATTATGAAACTAAAAATCTAATTAAGTTGAGATTTTCCAAAAAGGTGGCCAATACATTGGCGGAAAATTCGTCTGCTGGAAGTTTGTCGTAGCTCAAACTTCTGCGCTCACTTTTTTAATGTGAATGTCTAAAAACGTGGTTCTTCATGCCTATTTAAAAAAATACTTGAACAATTAACTTTTGACGTTTCTTGGACACTGCAGCCTCCGCTAGAGTGTCACGAATAAAACTCAAAAAGAAATTGGTTAATTCGTCGATAAGCGAATCATTTACGGCGAGTTGAATATGAAAAAACATGGTTTTTTCAATCCAAAAAAAGTCAGTTTTTATTTATTTACTGTAAAATTTGCAATCCAAAAGAAAAACTGTGAATGGAGACTCATGTTCATTTTTCAAGAGCTATCTAACTATATTTTTGATTCTTTTAATTTTCGAATCTCACTTTTGTTATCTGACGTCACAGCGTGGACAATACTTTTACTCGTTCTCGAACGCCTGTTTGCTTCTTGTCCAGAACTCCTCAATTGTGCACGAGACCAACTGCGCGCATCCTCAGCCACAGATGCAACCGAATAACGGCGCAACTTTGTACGTTAAAATTTAGACTTGCATAGATGGGAGTCTTCCAACAATGCACGTCTAAAGTAGTATGGTCAGATTTTAATCTTACAAGTCCATTGCATAGATATGATACTCCCAGCTTTGCAAGTCTAAAGCAGTACGGTTAGATTTTAAACTTACATGTCTTTGTACACAGATTTAATAGTCCCAATTGTGCTCGTCTCAATTTGGCAGCGGTACAACTGTACACGTAGCGACCGCGCACGTCAAGGGTCAGCGATACAACTGTGCATGTGCACAGATGGGACACTTCCAACGGTTCACGTCAAAATTTAGACAGGCACAGTTGAGAGTCTTCTAACTGTGCACGCACACAGATGGACGGGCACAAATGGAACCCTTCCAACTGTGAACATGCACAAATGGTACCCTCCACACTGTACTCGTGACACTTTAGGCTGGTACCATCTGTGCATGGTTCAATGTCGTCGTGCTCAGTGAGGAAACTCTCAACTGTGTACATCTAAATTTTTAGGTGCCAAAAACGTGCATATTTGTCATAATAGTGACCTCAAATTCATGAGTAGAAACGCTAAAACATCTCCAGTATTGAGACTAATAAAAATCGCCTGGACATCGATACTACACATAACGTATCTACACATTGTACAACTGTGCACATTGCGTTAAACATTAAATTAGGGTGGTCAAGTCTACACATTTAAATCACCACATCAGAGTATGCAAATGAAGTCTACACATTCATCTCGCCACGTCAAAGTTTTCACATTTAAGTGTACGCATTCAAGAAATTGTGCACACTAAATTGTAGACTTTCAACTGTACACATTAAAGTCTGCAAAAAAATTTTGCAGATTATTTAGGAAAAGTATCTACAAATAAGAGTATTATAAGAATACAAGGGAAGCGCCGATTAGTTAGGCTGTTAGACAGTGGGTCCTCTTGTTAGAATTTCACGGTTAGATCCCTGACCTTTGAAATTTTTCTGTACATTTTTACCGTGCATAGTGAAGTAAAAGAGAAACCAGACTTACGTACTTGATACTCCATATGTTATAGGCACACTACACTAGTGTACAAAGTAAACAAAATTTGTACATTTAGTGACGCTATATTTTCCCAATGCATTTTGGCCTGCTTAACTTAAAAATCACATTGAAAAATTTGTATAGATTCATTGAATTGGAAACAACGACTTTTTATAAATATTTCCGTTCATTGCACTTCAATTACGAAATTGATCAGGGAAAATGGCACTAATATTCGTTGCAGACTCTATGATGTTTAACCTTTGCAACTAGATTGCTATTTCCTAGAAATGTTTCACAGAGTAAACCTATCTTCGATTTTTTTTATTCCGACATTCTTATTTTGAAAAGCAATCCATAAAACAAATTTTCAATGCGATTGTACAGATTTGCAGGCCTGATCATACATACCGGGATAGCCCTTTGTAAAAAGGATCGCAACAAAAAGCTTACAAAAAAATGCCTTTGATGTATTAAACTGTAACCAACTTAAGTCTGAGGTTTTCTGTTTATTTATTGTAACCTAAACAAGTGAGGACCTATCATATAGATAGATAAATGTTTATTTTTCGTCCTGCTGGTTTAAAAAAAATTGACTTGCTTACACTTCCATTTTTTACAGAATTTTCTTACAACTATGTTTCACAAAGTACCATCCATCCACACCTTATAACTAATCCGGTCGCATCTGTAGCCTAACCTTCCTCGCTGCGCCTCGCCTCGCACGCATTTCGCTCTTTTATCGCTATGCCTCGCATTTCCAGCCTCTGTCTCCGCGGCTAACACTTAATACTTAACTGCTATTTACAATAATTACATTTTTCTTACACCTGCTTCCGCTCCTATTTACAATTTTTCCTTCTCCATTCTTCTTCCTCTTCCTTCTCTTTTTCTCCATCTTTCCCTACACTCCCTTCACTCATGCCACTGATCTTTTGTCCCCTGTTTCATGCAACAATACCTCTATTCTTATCCCACTCCTATCCACCTCTTCGCACTCCTCCAACCAGTGCTCAACTTTTGCCTTCCCTTTCCCGCACAGTTCACACATTCTCTTCTCTCTAGAAAGCCAGAACCTATTATAGCCCTCCATGCAACCGCATCTCATTCTCGCTATAAGTCCCTATCTACCTTGCTCTCCTTTCTCACACAAATATTAAGCTCTCTCCTTTGGAATAATCCACACATAGTTTCCGTTAAACTTTGACTCTCTTATCCTCTCCTCTCCTTCTGCCTTCTCTTTCTCTATTCCATTCTTTTAAACCAACTCACATACCTTCCTTCCTCGTGCAACCTACTAACTCCATTCATCTGCAATCAATTCGTTCTAAAATAACTGTCCCTTTCCACATCCATCTTTGTAACACTAAGTCTGTTCTCCTTCTCCCACCAACACTCCCTAACCAATTTACTTTCCCTCTCTTCCAAAAATTTCTCCTCATATTTACACGATCGACTGCCTATTATAATCCTTAAGCTCATTCTTCCTGTCTCCCTCCTGACAATATAGTTCAGCCTATTCCTTTCCAACTCCAGTGTCCACTTTACATACCTCTCCTGAATCAAATTTACCTCCTCAATTACCTTCCAATCCCACACCTCTACTCCGTAAAATAAGACACTCATCACTAGCGAATCAACCAATTTCATTCTCCTTATAAAATCATTTGCGAACAACCTCTCGCCCAGCCCCCACACCTGCCTTATCTCCACATTTGTCCTTCTCACCCTATCTTTTATACGACCATCCATTCCCCTATTCCTTCGAAACAGGAAGCCCAGGTATACAAACCTCCTTTCCTGAACACCATAACCTTCGACTTGCCCGCAATTAACTCTTACCTTTTTTTGTCTAAGTATCTTCTCAACCTCTTCATCATCTCCTTTAAAGCCTCTTCGCTCTTTGCCATCAACACTATGTCATCTGCATATGCTAGTGACCATATCCTGACTTCCCCTACTCTAACTCCTTCTGCCACTCCGTCTGCTAGCTTACTTTCTGTATCGGCGATCAAAATTGCGAAAAGCGTCGGGCTAAGCGGGCACCCTTGCATCAACCCTCTATCCATCCAGAATCCCTCAGAGATTCCCTCCTCCCCTCCTCTCACTCTATCTTTCATCTCCTGATATACCTTCTTCACCCTCTAGATCAGGCCCCTTTTCAATCCCCTCTCTTCCATTGCCTCCCACAACCTCCCCCTATTCACCGAAGGGAATGCGTACTTTAGATCTACAAAAAACGTGTATACTTTGGCACCCTTTTTGGTTAATTATCTATCGACCACGTGTTGTAAGACGTAAATATGTTCAATAGTGCTCTTTCTCTCTGAAGCCCGTCTGCGTCTCCGGCAATATTCCTTTCACCCTAACATCCTTGCGCAGCCTATCTGCTAACACCATCGCGTATATTTTGTACGCAGTGTTCATGAGCGTAATTCCTCTATAATTTTTCTGCCTCTCCCTATCCTCTTTCTTATACAGTGGTACCATCAACCCCTCCCTTATATTCTTTCAAGTTCCCCATCTGCTCATCTATCTCCTCGTTGTTTAGCTCCTCTCCATCTACATCCCTCGTTCTTCTAATCTCCTCATCTCTCTTTCGTGTGTCTGACCCCTGAAATGAATCCTTAAACAATTTCCTTTATTCGTCGCTCCCTATCTTCTTACTTATCCCCACCCTACATTTCCTAAACCTATTAATTATCTTCCACCCGTCTCCTTTTGTCTTAACGCTTCTCAACTCCTCGTCTAGCTCTTTTTCTTTTTCCTGCTCTTTCTTTTTATACATCTTCCTAAACTCCTTCCTGATTTCTACGTACTCATTCCTGTTCGCGGATCCTTCATTCCACTTCCTGTACTTCTTTTTCACCTTTCTCTTCATCATTTTACATTTACTATCCCACCACGACTTCACCATTCCCTTCTTCTTCTTCTTCCTAAATACCTTTTGCACATCTTTCACTTTCTCTTGTAGATTCTCCCATATCTCGTCCACCGCCTACCCCTCAAAGCTCACGTTGCCCAAATGCTCCTGATACTTCTCTATCGCCTCTCTCGTACATGACATCCTCTCTTCTAACGACCGTTCTTCCCCACTCTGCCTTTCACCAGCCTCCCCCTGTATCCACAAACTTAATGGCTGATGGTCTGATTCCACCCTCCCTTCCACTGCGAATATCTCTATCACCTCCCACCCTTGCATATTCATAATCACATAGTCTATTACCGATACACCCCTCTTACTCACATACGTGTATTCTCCCTCATCGTCCCCATTTACCATACCATTCGCCACCACCTATCCTCTATCCTCCATCCAGTCTCTTAGAATCTCCTTCTCTGTATTTATTATCTTAGCATTCAATTTTCTTTCAAAGCTCTTTCCTTCCCGGTACAGACCCCCTTCCCGCTTAATTCTCGCATAAATGTCTCCCCCCATTGCCACCATGGCCTCATTTCTCTCTCCTAATAAGTTTGCTACCCTTTCTTTAATCCTTACCATTCCATCCTTACTGTACACAGTCACAAACTTATATATCATCCCTCATATCTTTACAGCGCTCATTTGCACTCCCTCTCCCTCTCCATGAACTTCTTCCTCTAATCCATCCCTAACCCCTGTTATAATCCCCCTACTAGCCCTTCCTTTCCATTTTTCTTTGACCGCCTCCTGTAGCCTCCACCTCCTCCTCCCTTGGGTATAGGTTCCTGACTTTTACCCCCAGAACTCCTCATCTTTCTTCTTTACCCCTGCTACATTCCAGTACAACACCTTTACTACTCCTCCACCCTGTGTAACTCCCACCCCCTACTTCCCCAACAAAACAAATTCCCTGCATTTCATACAAAACCTCCTGCGCCTCGTCCCATATCCAAATTTTCTCGTCTATTTTTATTTTCGGATACCCTACCTTCGCCGCATTCCCTTTGCTCCTCTCCTTCCTAGCCCTGTCATTTAGCATTCTCTGAACATCCCCTTTCTTCCTCGTCAAATCTTGATCAATAACAACCTTATTGTCCTTTATCCTATTTTTGTTGGGCATCACCCCCAATTTTTCTTCCCAGCTCTCCAATTCTAACACCACCACTTCATTCTCCTTTCTCCCCTCCATTCTTACTTTCCCTACCTTGCCTTTAACCCACCCTATGCTCCGTGGCAGCGCTTCCAGCCCCTCCCTTTCTTCCCTGCTCTTTAGCTTCGATCATGTTACCACTATATTATTTCTCCTATCTGCCTTCTCTCTTCTCTCTATGCTCAACTCCATTGCCCTTATCCTTTCCCTATCCGCTCTCTCCTCCTTTTCATTCCTACGATCTCCCACTTTCTCTTCTATCATGATCTCCACTTTCTCCCAGATACCTTGCTTCTCGCCCTCCCCCTTGTCAACTGCGTCTATTCCCGACCTGCCCCTCCACGTGCTCCAGCGTTTTTCCGCCTTTTCCTTTTACACCCTAATATCTTCTTCCATTTTCTTTATTTTATCCTCTTTTTCCTTCCTTATCGACATTAACTCCCAGTGAAATCCTTCTACTTTTCCTCTCAGCCCTTTTACTTCATTTTCCCATCTCTTATCTCTTACCCTCAGGTCCTCCCTCATACTTTCCATCTGCTCCATAGCCCCCCTTACGTCCTCCCTTAACCCTTTGATCGCGCCTCTCAGCACCCCGATAGCCTCTTTCTTCTTCGTCTGCCCCTCCAATTTGGGGGGAGGGTGACCTACGTGTTCGTACGCTTTTTTTAAAGGGACTCTCTAGCACGCTTTTTTCGGAACTCTCTTGGCTTTCCCTTTTCCTCTTCAAGAGATTCCTCCCCCTCACTTGCACTGGGCGCTCACTCCCTTGCCTGATCGCTTTTTTCGCTCCGATTCTTCGCCCTCCCTGACGCGCCACTTGACACCGGGGCCACGCACAACTGGCCGTCGTGTCCTTCTGGAAACTTCCTCCCCGTCTACTTCACTACCAGCACTGCCAGTACTCTCGCTGCCCACCACCCCGCTCGTCCGTCGGTAACTGCAACCTATCCATACACAAAAGTACGCACTGCCGCCAACAGATGTCTCTTAAGGTTGCTGCTAACAGCACGCGGTATTCCAAGCGGTCACCCCCTTCCAAGTACTAACCGCGCCCAACGCTACTTAACTGCAGTGATCAGACGCGAACTGGTGTGTGCAGCGTAGTATGGCCGTTACCACGTATCATATAACATACGGCAAGTCACACTACGACATGAATTGTCCATTAGAGTGGGCTGCATCAGCGGAAAGGATTACATAATAAAAAAATAACAAAAGATGTTTATCCATACATTAATATAAGCGTTCAGCCTTAAACGTGCAGGGTTTAATGTGTAGATTAGGGTAGTACAAAAATGCATTGCCAATTTTTGTTTGATTCTAGAGGGCAAGGCACCCCCCAAAAGTTTCCATTTCCGGAGAAATAAAATCCATAATTTTTCTTTCAAAATTGTTTAATAAACACGTGCCACCTGCTACTTTAAAATCCCATTTAATTAACAAGGGGAAATATTGAATTTTCGTAGAATGGAACTCATATTCCAGAGTTTCATCAAAACCTGCCAAGTTTCTTTGGGACTTGAAAGGACTGTCTACGAAATGAAACCATACTAATAACCTTAATTTATTGTTTAAACAATTATTTATTTCCCAAGAATATAAAAAATAATCGTACATTCTGATTAAAATTGCAATATATTCTTATTGTGTGGAGTGGTTAATTTTCTTAAAAGTATTATGTAATTATTTAAACAATTAATTATTGTTTTTTCTGAAAATTGAGCAAGGGATTCCAAAATTTAGATATATTTCTTCTTATCTTTAACAAATTTCTATATGTTTAAACAATTTTTATCTGCTCAAGCATTTATGTTTCGATAACTAAAAAAATGAAATAGATGACATGAATTCATTATGATTTTTGTTGTATTTTTGGAAAATTAGTTATTTAAAGAAATTATATTTGTTTGAACAATTAAAAAGTGGTAAATTTATTCCTTCTATACACTATACATTTAGAAACATAATTATATGTGTTCTATTTTATTTCATTTTTTTAGTTATCCAAAAAAGACTGCCTGAACAAACAAAGATTGTTTAAGCAAATAGGACTTTATTAAACATTAAAAAAAATGTATCAAAATTATGTAATTATTCAACAAAACGTTGCATAGGATACTAATTTAAAAAGAAAGTTGATATTTCTGGTCAATTTTTATCAATTTTAAAAATAGACAATAAATAAAATTACATAATGCTTTTAGAAAAGTTTACTCTTCCAAAAAATAACAATCAATTACATTTTAATCGAAATTATGATTTATTTTTTACATTTATTTGCATTTTTACATGATAATTTGTGTGAAAAAGATGACGGAAATTGCTTAAAAGTAACAATAATGCGTAAAAATGTAGTTTTCTGATGTTTTGGGACACAGCGGAGAGAGAAGGGGGGGGGGGCTCGGTAATAAAAGTTATTAGAATTGTTTTATTTCGTAGAAACTTTTCTTAAATCCCTAAAAACTTGGCTCGTGTCGATGAAAACGAGCTCTGTAGCTCCAAAGGCATTTTTGGACCGCCCTGATGTAGATATAATAGCGTGTAGATTTAACCGTGTAGAGTTTAATGTACATACTTTCTTTGTGTAGAGTTTAACGTATAGACATTAATGTGCCCAGTTTAACTTGTAGGCATTTTTACCTGTAAAATTTATATTTTTACTGTATATAATGTGTAGATAAATGTGCAGAATTTAACGTGAAGTGTTTATTTGTATAGATTTTAATGTTCGAGCTATCCAATTTTCGAGGTTATTGTGTAGGGTTGAATGTGCAGGGTTTATGCATGTACACTTTAATGTGAACAGTTAAAGTGTACAGCAGGCTTAACAAATTTATTTATATAAAGTTAAAGAGGCAAGCGTGGAGACCTGAGTGTGTATGTGCAGAACTCATACCATGCGTAGATCCGATATGTGTAGTATCGACCGGGTCCCATAAAAATCAGACATAGTATTTTAAATTTTTCCAAAAATTAGGCTATTTGGATAAGGAATGTCGACTTTTTATTTTTTGCCCTCAGATTTATGATCAGGAAACCGAAATGCTGCCTAGTTCTGCTTCTCATGAAAATCTGATAATTTATTGAATCAGACAGTTTTTAGATTGTTTTAAATTTGGGCTGTTTAAATAAAAAAAATTCATTTTTCATTCTAATCTAAAATTTGTAATCTGAAACCCAAAAAGTTTGCCAGTAATAAGCCTCATTGAAAATAGCTAGTTTATTGGATTTTAATTTTAGATCGCTTGGAACAAAATTGTGGAATTGTTAAATTTTTATCTCAAATCTCTGTACAGGAACCCATCTATAATGAGTCTTATTGGAATTACCCAGTTTATTGAATCTAAACTAACTTGGACTATTTGCGTAAAAAAGTCGATTTTTGATCTCAAATTTTTTGTCAGGAACCCGGTCGGATAGCATGCTCGAGCTGTTCGGATTCGAGGCACATTCGAAATCCAGTTCCAAAATTACTTTTATACTACACCCGTTCCAATCACAAAATTTTTTTCGTACTAGACATACTGCAGTAACAATACTGCTTTTTTACCACAGCTATTCCAATTACAAAATTACTAAAGTACCACACTTTTTCTAGTTAAAAATTACTTTCGTACTCCTCATGTTTCAGTAACAAAATAACTTTTTCACTACACATCTTCCAATTACAAAATTACTTTGGTACGGCACTTCTTCTAGTTAAAAATTAATTTCATACTACTACTGTTCCAGTAACAAAATTACTTTTGTACCAAACTTCTTCTATTTAAAAAGTACTTTCGTACTACTCCTGTTCCAATAACAAAATTACTTTAGTACCACATATTTTCCAAATAAAAACCGACTTTTGTACTACACTTTTATAACATTACTGTTGTGCTTAACCTATTCTGGTTACAAGCAATTTTTTGCTTGTTAAATTACAAGAATACTCTTGTACTACATAGTTCCCAAATAAAAAAATGACATTCGTAGTTCACTTGTACTACATTACTTTTTTACCTCACCTGTTCCAGTTAAAAATACTTTTTTGCTGGTTAATACTGCAAAATTACTTTTTTACCTGTTCCGAGTAAAAACTAAATGAAAAGCATAATTGCTAGACTCCATCTTCGGCTTCAAAGTCAAAATAATGTTAATAACTGGTGTATGGATTTTTTTACAGATCGCGTTAGAACATTATTTTGCATAATTAATTTGCTAAAAGAATGAGAATCACGTACTGCGCACGAGACGGACAATCTGGTTGACACGGTCGTCTGGTCCAGGTCGTAAACTTGGACGATTGTTTTGAAATGAAAGTAAATTCAATTCCCCAGCTAATAATTATCGTCCGGGCAAAGTTGTGAATTAAACTTGTAATTGGCTTTCGCTTGATTCGAAGAAATTGCGCTCAGCCCCTACGTCTCTTTCTCTCTCTCATTTTCTCTCTCTCTCTCTCTCTCTCTCTCTCCATATTATTTAAAGTATAAATTGTACAATTCATATGTAAAGAAAAGGTTAAAATCATAACGAATTTTCCAAACTAATATTAAATTATATTACTAAATTAATAAGATAATGAAAGCTCTTAAAAATGTTACACATTATTTATGAGTTGCACGCGAAAATGCATAGGATAACAGGGTGATACATTGACACAGGGAAGAAGAAGTGGGAGAATAAATGATGTGAGAGAAGTAGGAAAAGTGAGGGAAGGGGAAGCCGAAGAACTGATCGGAAATGAGGGATTGGGAAGTGAGGGTAAATATTAGGTGGGGAAGTACGAGAAGCGCAGTGTTGACTGGGGAAATGAGGAGAGGGGAAAGTAGATGAAGAAGAAGTTAGGGAAGTAAAGGGAAACGTAGGTTGAAGCATGGTGCATAGGGCGAGAGTTGGCGTAGGAAAATGTAGGGGGATTAGCGATGAAAATGTATGGAAGGAAGCGTTTTAAACAATTCAATTAACATTGTAAGAGGTTACAAAACATTTGTTTGTAAGTGCAGGGAACCTGCTTTGACTATTTTTTTCTAATTGCATTTTAATTTTAATAATTAGAAACTATTTTAAGGAAAGTTGAGTATATTAGAGGTCACTCAAAAAATACCTCACATAGATGAAGAGGGGGGGGGGCAGATTTTGTGAATATTTTTACTTATTTTCTTCTTCTTTCCTTTTTAAAGCGCTAAAAGTTCATTCTTTTACATCGAAAAGTCTACTAATACTTTTTTATTCAAAATTCATTTCTTTTGATTGAAAATCATACTTCCTGGGTTAAAGATTAGGAAAGTTGGTTGAAAATCCGTTTTTTTTTTGTTTTTTTTTTTTTTCATTGAAAATTAAACTACTCCGCTTTTAGACAAAAATTTAACTTTTTGCGTTAAAAATTCAACTAGTTGGTTGAAAGCTGAACTACTTTCTTAAGAATTCATTTTTGTGGTTCAAAATGTAAATATTTTGTGGAAAACATGTTCTTCTTTTTTGTTGAAAATAATTTTTGTGACTAAAAATTTAACTATTCGATTTTAAATAAAAATTGTTCATTTTTAGTTGAAATTCTACCATTAAAATTTGTATTAGGAATTCATCTTCTTCAGTCAAAAATTCAAATTTTTGGTCAACTTTTCAACTACTTTTTTAAGCATCCATTTTATTTTTTAAAGATTGAACTGCACGAACATCTCAAATTGTCGTAGCGATCAGCGAAAGTATACTATTAAAAATCACTGCTGACTTTAAAACATGATTACACGTTCCCAAAAAGAGTGTGAAACTTTTTTTTAAAACCTGTAAGAAGCTTATTAAAGTAGGTATCGAATATGGATTAATAGAGATATTTTTACCACTTAAAGAGAATATTCCACGCGAGAAGTTTAAAAAAATCATTTTTCGAATTTTCGACTTTATATTCAACTTGTGGCATGACCTAGAGGAAAAGCTGTAGCATTTTGGCTGCAATAGCGGTATATCCAATGATAAAAAAAGATAATTGGACGGTATGAACGTGGGGAAAATATTTACAAAGTTATCATAGACCGAAAGAAGAACATATGAACAAAGCTTATGACGAGGATCATGATGAAGATGAACATCCTGGAATAAGGAAGAACTGTGAAATAAGTGGACACTAAGGATCTTTTGAACATCCAGAATCTCATTTACATCCAGCAACTCATGGAACTTTAGAATACCTTGATCGCCCAGGAGTTGCTGCACATCCTGTTCATCCTATATGGGACTGAAAACGAAACAAGGATGTTTCTAACTACAAATTCAAAACATCGTTTTTATGCCTCAAACTCGATCCTACGTTTCAAAAATATTAAATTTCAAATGTAACCAAATTGTGTAATATTTTGGAAACATAAACATATTATTTGCCTTAACCGGATTGAATCTTTTTTAAGCACCAGAACATTCCAGAATAAATTAAAACTCGTGAATATCCCTGAATTTTAAATAATTAAATACATCGAATATTTTCTGATAGTACCTAGCTATCAGTCGATAACATATTTTTTTCAAGGTAGAGTATTTTTCGTGTTTGTTTAATTTCATCATGAATCATATCGTTTACTTACTGATCGCGTAAAAGTTATTCAACCATATTTTAAAATTATATGTCATAAAGCTTTGACACTAATTAGGCATATAAAATTATTTTATATAAGTGCTGATGTGAGAGAAGAATAAAACCAGTAAAGTGAGAATGCAGCAGTAGTAACCTTCTGAAAATTTCGCAGTATCAACCAATACATTGTCCACGTATCATTTTATTACTTTTCGCGAAAATGAAGCTTTTTCTTCCTATCGAGTTCATTATTTGTGTTGTTTTAAACATACTAAATGGTAAGTATGATAATACTACAGGCATATTTAATTTAATTAAAAATTAAATTGTTATTAATATCATCTTACATTGTCTGATCATGTAAGAGAGTTTTATTAAAAACATATTTTTCTATGAAATTAACCTCGCCAATCTCTTCCACTTAACCTCGATTATTCAATTATATTTGATAAATCATTCGTTCTAAATTACTGAATTAAATGGTTTCATATTTAAAATTTTAAATATTGTTTATGTTTAATAGTGAAAATTAAATACAAAATCGTTTCTGATTCTTCTACTTCTTCGTTTTCTATTGCGAATTTTCTGCCGTTACGAAATATTCTATCTATTAAGCTAAGCCTTTTCCACTTCTTCCAGGACTAATGTTACGGGAAATTCTGTAACACTAATCAGTGCCTTTCTATAATTATCTTTCTTCTTGGTACTTGTGTACCTGTTCTCTAACTGAATTATTGTTTCATTAACTACTTCGATTACAAAATTACTTGTGTAACTTCTCTATCTAGAAAATAGCTTTTGTACCTTTTCCAAGTACGAAATTAGTTTAATAACAGTTCCCAGTACATATAGTACCAGTCCATATGTACCTGTATGTACCTGTTATAATTGCAATTTACTTTTTAATTTGTTCAAAGTTCAAAATTATTATTTAAAATATTTGCTAAAAATTACTTGCGTTTTTTCTCAAACTATAATGTCACTTTTCTACCGCTTTTAATCATCTTAAGTTTCTTTGAAAATCATATTTTTGGTAGAGGTCTCGCTTTCTTCCGCAAAGGGCATTGTGGAATTAAATTATAATATTTTATTTTTAATTTCCAGAAGTTGTTGGACAGATGGGTATGGGAATGGGCATGGGGGGAATGGGAATGGGAATGGGAGGAATGGGAATGCCGGGAATGGGAATGCCAATGGGAGGAGGAGGAGGAGAAGATGCTGGCAAAAATGCGATGATATTAGGAGCAGTTGTTGGAGGTGCCCTGGCAATTCCAGTCGTGAAAATGATGGGAGGAAGGAAAGAAGTGAATAATAAGATTGGAAGAAAACTGGGTGCTTTGGGTCGTTTCGTAGGAAAGAGGCGTGGGGGAAGAAGAGTGGGACGGTATCTAAAAAAATATGATCGCCCAAAGCCTAAGCCAGAAGATTACGAAGAGTATGATGAGGATGAAGAGGAAGAGGAAGAGGAGCATCATCATATGAATCAACATCCTGGATTCAATGGACAACACGAATTCAATGCACAACAAGGATCCAATGGAAATCCAGGATCCCATTTGCACCCAGGAAATCTTGAACGCCAAGAATCGTTTCAACGCCCAGGATCTCCTGGGCACTTAGCATCTCCTACAGCTACACGTTCCATATCTCCTGCACAGTTTTCTCATCGTCCAGGACCTGTATTACCTCATCATATGGGATTGCCCTCTCATTTGGGAGAACATCGTCCAGCTGTCCATACACCTCTTGTACACCCCGTACACAAATAATTATGTAGCAAATAATACACATAAGGCCCTCTTGAGCCTTTACATGTTACTCATTATGCAGAATACCCTAAATTTTATACTAATTTACTCAAAATTTTCCACTAAGACATCAATGTCGTACTTTAAGCTTCTTCTCATATTTGTAAATGCTTATTTTAAAATCTATAGATATTTTCTGTATTGTTTTAGAAAAATAAATGTACTGTTCATCTTAAACATCAGTCTATTTATTTATTCTATATGTCGCATATTAAAGTAGACGTTAAATCATCAAGCATTAATTATTATTGATTAATATAAAAAATAGATTAACCAAGTAATTTTCACCGCGTGAAAAACTAAGTTCGTAATTGTAGCAGTTGGAACGTAAAAATAATTTTTTTAATAGAAATGAGAACAGATGGAACACAATAGTAATTATATTGTGAGAGTTTTTGAATAAATTGGATCCAAAAATAATTCCCTAACTGGGAGCGCAAAAATTTAGTCTTAAGATTGTGGATTGAGGAATTTACATATGCGCAGTTATTTCTACGCATTCATAAAATATCATTTAGTGTTAACGATGCTTGAGCTTGTTGTTTCAGATGATAACAATCGTGGAGCAGACAGGTGTGTGAGTAGCTCTTGGCGAAACAAAGCTTCGTAATAAGTGAGTATCTTGCTATATAGATTAGAATAATTTATGCAGGCATCGTTCCGTATCTCAGTTCCCCAAACCCTCGAAAAATCATAAAAGCAAGATGATAAAAAAAGCGTTCTTTAATTCATACATTATTCATACTGTACAAAATATTGTAAAGTAGAGATATTCTACGTAACATCTTCTGTACAATTTGTTGTCCAGTTTTTGGTCTGATAATTTCTGTAATAATTACTTTTATAACTGCACCTTACCCAACTCTAAAATTATTTTTTTTCCTCGACCTGTTCGAGTTATAAACTGAATTTCGCACTACAAGTGTTCCAGTTACAAAATTACATTAGTACTACACCTGTTTCAGTTACAAAATTACTTTTTCACCTTACCTCTTCCAGTTAAAAATCCCTTATGTACTACACCTGTTTCAATTACAAAATTATTTTAGCAGTACACCTGTTCCAAATGCAGAATTACTTTGGTTCTAAATCTGTTACAATTGCAAAAATACTTCGGTACTACACGTGTACCAGTTAAAAATTATTATTGTACTATATTTATTCCAATTAACAAATTATTTTCTACTTCACCTGTTCTTCGTTTAAAAGAAGTTTCATATAGGGGTGGTTATAAAACTCGAAACTCGATGTTCGAACGATTTAATCCAAGCTGAGATATATAGTTTTGAGTCAAGTCGAGTTTATGGCAACTTTATGTTAACAAGATTTTCATCAAATACTTTACAAAGAGCTTAAAACTTTAGAATTAGATTAGAAATTTAGAATTAGTGTTTACAAATTAAGAATAAGAATTAAGAAATTCTAATTCAATATATAAAACATTTTCATTTTTGAAATAACTGGCAAAAATCTTTGGAGAATACGAAAAAATTGGCTGCTTTCCATTAAATTCAGAAATAGGAGAGTTTTCCGATTCTTAGCACAAATTTGAGATCAAAGTAAAAAATTTAGATACTTTTTATCCAAATGGTCTGAATTTATAGAAAATTAGAAAAATTAGCAGATTTTCACGATACTTAGAACCAGTGGATTTTATTGCTGTTTAATTATCAGTTTGATCTCAATATTAAACAAATTTGAAATTTTTGTAATATAGCCAACATTTTTAGAAAATTGAATACGTTTATCAGATTTCTACTGCTGGCTCCTGCAGTTTCTGAGGAGAGCAGGACGAGAGGGGTTGCGACATGATATATATAGATATATATTCCAATTGGAAAAGAGTCAAGTGGCCCTCACTGTTTACGTTTCGATCCCCCCGAACCAGTCCAAGGCCATTTGAAGGCAACCCCCGACACTTGACTGAAAACGAGAGTTTAGTGTACTGGGTTAAATGTTGAACTACTTGGCTAAACATTCATCTTATTGGTTAAAAATTGAACTATTTTGTTGAAAAATGATTTTTTGCTTGTTTCGGAAATTAATTTTTTAATAGAAAATTTAACTATTCCATTTTTGGTTGAAAATCAATCGTTTCTAGATGAATACTGAACTCTTTTGTTGAACATTTATGTATTTTGTTCTAAGTTCGTTTTTTTTGGTAGAACATTGTTTTCTTTCATTAAAAATTCAACTACTTGATTAAAATTTAACTACTTTGAGATAAATGTATTTTATCAGTAGAAAACCTATCTCTGCGGTTGAAACATATACCGCTTTGTTAAAAATTTATTTTTTTTGGTTGGAAAAAAGATCTTTCGACAGAAAGTGTACCCATTCCATTATTGGTGAAAGATTAATAGTATTTAGTTCACAGCTTAAGTATTGGGGTAAATATTAATACTTTTTGTTGAAAATTTGTATTTTCGAATTAAAAAATGCACTGCTTTATAGAAAAGTCATCTTCGTGGATTAAAGATTTAACTTTTCTTCTAGAGAAATCTCCTTTTTGGCTTAAAAATTGAACCAATTGGTTGTAGGTAAATCTTAAAAAAGATCGATTATATTATAATGAAGCAATAGCATTTTTGAACAGAAAAAATTGAATTTGAACTTTGAATTTTTAACTCGAAAATATTCGATTTTAACATAAAAGTTAGTCTTTAACAAAATATTTTATTTTAAAACTTAAAACTATATATTTTTAACAAAGAATGGTGAAGTTTAATTTATAGTTGCAAAAATTTATCTTTAAACAAAAACAATAAAAAGAAGAATTCTTAACAAAATAGTTCAACTTTCAGCCAAACAAATAAACTTTCAATCAAGAAGATTAATTATTATAAAAAGAGATATTTCAGGTTCCACTTGTGTACAAAACTACGAATTTTTGCCGAAGTTTCGTGAACATTGCAGCTCACTTCTTCAGGGTTACCTGAAACTGATGTATCAGGTTATGTTATTCTTATTTATACTCTCTACAATACCTGTGTTAGGCCAGACCACCCCACTATGGAGACTGTTTGCATCTGTTTGGTGAATCAAATCGTTTTTTTTTTTCAATCCGGAGGATGGAAAGCCAAATCGGATTGGTATTATATACGCTGTCCCTATTTATGTTCTTAGGGTTTTTTAAAATTTCAATTGCTTCTCTATGTTTCCTTGGAAAAATATTATAAATATCTTAAGGGTTGTTTAAAAGTTTTCCTATTTTCACAGGTGGTTTAAATATGCTTTGGATGTTGTGTTTGTTGAGAATTCTTTCTATTTGTTCTGTGACATTATGGTTGTAGGGTATGATGGAGGTCGTTTTTCTCTCTCTCTTTCTTCAGTAGTTGTGTTGACTTGTTTTGATTTCTAGTGTATTTTCTTATTGCTTTGTCAATTTCTTTGTTTCTGTAATTTTTCTGTATTAAGATTTGTTTAACGTTTTGTAATTCCTTTTGTAAGTTGAACATGAACATTAGAGTGAAGTCAGGCTAAAACATTTCACGCAATCAGCACTAGCTGAGCATTACATCGAAAGAGGCTACAACACTTTACTTAAGAAAACAACCGTCATCGCGAAGACACAGAATATTTTTTAAGAAAACATATAGAAGGAATCTATATCTTAAAACACCTTAATAACATCAATAGGGACAACGGATATAACACCAATCCGATTTAGCTTTCCGCCCTCCAGGATTTAAAAAAAAACTTGATTGGCCAAACAGGTGCGAACAGTTTCCGTCGTGGGGTGGTTTGGCCTAACACAACAACATAACCTGATACCTCCCTTTCAGGTTACCCCTGAAGAAGTGCGCTGCAATGTTCACAAAACGTCATCACATACAGATTCAGCCTTAGCGACCTTTAAAATCCCTTAGGTAATGTTTTACGTTAGCGATGAAAATTGACTCTCGGCAACGCGTGATACTTATTCTAGATGAAAACTAAGTTCACCATCAGGTTCATTGTTAAAAGTTACTACGAAAATGATCTTGACGTTTTTAAAAAATAGCTCACTTAAGAAGATACAGGCCTGTTCCTCTACTTTTGTGACACGCTGTGTAATCGCTTTCTCATATTGATTCTCTATATATTTATGTTCTCATCGGTAATCTGTTTCTTTAAGACCATGTGACCAGAGGGTCACGTGACCAAACCTGGACCTCAATTTTTCTTTACCAACTTTCGTCTAAACTAAATAACGTATGGCTCTGAAAGTTTGGGAAATGAAAGAGGAGGTAATAAAGTCCATGTCTCTGCTTTGTTCCGGTGCAAGTTTTGAAAACAAAAAAAAAAATTCGAAGAAAATACAAGTGCAAGTTTCATTCCCAACTTACGTCCACACGAAAGGAAATATCGTGTTAAAAATGTGGCACGCTAAATAGCAGGCATGCAGAAATGTGTCTCTGATCCTAAATAATTAGAATTGTGAAAAAATGTTTTTTTTTTCATTACTATTTTGGAGCAATATGGACCGTGCTGTAAACCACTGGAATCAATTTTCAAAGTTGTCAATGGGCTATTTATGAGGTTTATATTGATCAAAGTAGGATAAACCAACAAAAATCGCTCACGAACATTATGCACAAATAATGCAAAAAGTAATGTTTGCACTTGAAATGCAAATAAACAAATTTGGTCTGACATACGTATTAACTGTGTCAAAGCAGCACCATCGCAGCGAACAGAGACCTTTGAACTTCTACGGGTCTATGGGCAAAACAGATTGCATGATTACCGACAGAGAAAGCTAGAAGTCAAATTTCAGCTGTAAAGTCGAAATGCGTCCGTCGATAATCATTATTTTCATAAATAAATTTTTTCTTCCCCTAACTCTTTGCAAGGCCACGAACGATCCTTTAATATTTATTAACATTTCCCAAAATGAATTTCCGTTTTATTTAAACATTTATTTTTCAATATAGGTGAAAAATATTAATGTTAGGGCTGAGTTGATCAGCTGTTATACTCGTCACGTGGCCTGTTGATGTTCTATCATATATGTAACCTAGTCCACTTGTGTTATTATTGTGTTTACCTGCATTCCACCGCCAACATAAATTTTAACCATTTCATTGAATTTTTAATTCAGAAGATTAATTTTCTACGAAAAAAAAGAAATTACGATAAAAAATATCAATTTTCAAACAAATTGTTGGATTTTCAACCAAAAACAATCAATTTTTACCCAGTAGTGGAGCCGATCAATTTTCAGTTGAAAAAATTAATTAGAAAAAATGCATTTTCAACAAAATAACTGAATTTCCAACCAGCGAGATGGATCTTTAATTAATAAAATGAATTTATAATAAATAAGTTTAACCAAGTTATTGAAGGGTTAATTAAAAAAAATTTATTTTCTATTAGAAAAGACGTACTAAAAATAAAATAGATAAATTTTCAAACAATTTTTTGAATTTTTAACTAAATACGATCAATTTTCAAATGATAATGAAATAGATCATTTTTCAGTTTAAAATTTAATTTTTAAAAAAGAAACAAATTTTTAACAAAAAAGTTAAATTTTGATATGGTGAAATAGATTTTTAGATAATAAAATGAATTTTCTATAACAAAATATGAATATATAAATAAATTACAGAAATTTTTAACCAAATTTTTAACTAAAAACTATCCATTTATAACCAATAAAAGAATATATAAATTTGCAGGTAGTTCAATTTTCAAACAATAGATGTCTCCCACGAATATTCCAGAATTTATAAATTACTTAAAATACAGAATATAATCTCATGTAACGTTAACATTTTTTTCAAGAAAGTGTGTTTATCATATTTGTTTAATTTCGTGATGAATTATAATCGCTTAATCTCACTCACGACTAATCGCTCTTCTCGTAAAGTTAGTCTGAGTTGCGTCGAAACGTCATATATAATACGTTAAATCTTTCGCTTTTATCAGATAAAGAGCACCGAATTATAAAGTACAAACATCATTAAATAATAATTTTTGTTGAATTTACCAAGATTGTTCTCGAAATTGGTGAAGAAGCATTTTATTCTATTCAGAGAAAATGAAATGTCACATTGGGCTTCTGTTTTTGGTCTGTGTCGTTTTCGATATATCTATTGGTAAGTATATAAATGATATAAATATAAATATTCGCAATATTTTTAAAAAATATTTTGCAGAATTGATTCTTGTTTGCTTTTAAAAATAACTTTTGTTTTTCGTTTTCCTATTTTTGATCCATTAATTCTTAATCGACACGTTTCTATGAGCGTGTTATGTACCTATGCCATGTAAAAAACTACTATTGTACTTCTTTAAATCAAAAAATTAATTTGAATAGTGAGTACCCGATAATACAAAACATTTAAATGATTTGATTAATGTTAGTTGGGTTGAAAATGTAACAAATCGAACGACTTTGACCTATATTCTCGTAACATTTGAAAATGAATAATGTATCTTCAGAGGCTCCTGGTAGTACATATTCATCGAAAAAAGGCTAGCATCAAATACAATTCCAAATTCAAATCACTTTCTGCGAAATTTGATGTTTAAATGGTTGGACAAGCCACAAGGATTTCACATTGTTTAAGGATAAGTTAAGTTATCACTTAAGTTATCTCAAGTTGAAATATGAGGATTGTTAAGAATGATTTATAAAATCGATTAGAAAATTTCCATTGCTCATTGTAACTAATTATGTAACAAAACTGAAAGTGAACTTCAGAAAACAATATTTCAGGTTAAAGTTTTTTATTTATTATTAGTTTTTCAGTTTTGTGCAATTTCTTTTTCTTTAAGTCAAAATTGCAATTCTTATTTAATCCTAATATTGTAAGGCTTATTTTATTCGTTGCAAGATTTTCTACAAATCTGCTTGCTATGTTTTAATTTATCAATATTTTCTCACGAATTATACCATTTATAATTTTATAAATAATATTTTTCTGAAATAAAATTTAAAAAATACAATTAGCCCTGCAACATTAGGATTAAATAAAAATTGCAACCGTCACCTTTAAACAAGGCAAAATCATCATTTCAATCTGAAATCTTTTTTATGGAGTTCGCCTACAGTTCAGTTCTAAATTTGATACAACCCACAATGTGAGATTTTCCGTCACTTCGTAAGTTATTTTTAACAATTCTCATTTTTTAACTGTATATAACTTTACAGCATCTTCAAGTATAAGACTTGAATAAATCATCCGGCAAAATTATGTATTTATCAATTACAATATAAATATTAACTTTCTCACGAAGAAATTTTTTTTTTAATTTCTTACGCTGAAATAGGAAGAAATAATATAGGATTATTGATTCATTCCTTAATGATTTAATGGTACGGTAGTTCTTAAGAAAATTAAATTTTTTAAAGATTTCAGACAAGAAAATTTATAAAATTTCAGAGATATTTATTTTATTTTACAGGATCTTATCAAATATTAGGAAAACTTCGAATCTGTTTCATAGACATCCGTGGCTAGGTGTACCATATGATTAGATACTCTTTTAAATGATCATTGGAATTTTTAGATGTTTGGAAGAAATTTAAAAATATTTCATAAATTTTGAAAATCATTTCAGGTTTAAAAATATTTGTATATTATCTCCAAAAGTTATAAAATTTCCAAAAAGTTATAAAGTATAAATATAAATAACCTTAGACGAGTTTTTATTATCTTTCAGATTGATTCGAATTTTTCTGCAGCCTTTTACAAATTCTGAAAAATTAAAAAATTGCATTAATATCTTCTAGATTTTTTTTGGCAATTCTAAAAATTTGTTTGTCTTTTTAAATTTTCTCTCAAAATTAATTTTTAAAATAAACATTATTTTAAATCTTTCCAGGCATCTTAAGAAAATGTTTTTTACTTATTTCAAACCTTTCGCAGTTATCAGAAATCTTCTAAATTTTTTATTCGGAATCTTTAAAAATCTACATTTTGTCACAAAAATTTTGAAATATTTTCAAGTCGAAACATTTATTTTTAATTTTTCCAAAGCTTTTAATATATTTTAAACTAACCTAATTTTTTAAAATTTTATAATCTTGTAAAGTTGAACAATATTTCTTTAAAATATGCTACACTCCTTTCTGTAGATTTAAGGACATCATATTGGTTCTAGAATTTATTTCAATTTTCTCCTAATATTAATTTGTAAAATAAAAAATAATTTGAAGTTTTCTCAGACATCTTAAGAAAGTTTTTTTATTATTTGCAAACCTTTTAAAATTCTTTTGTTTTCTTATTTTTCGAAATCTACCTTTAAAAAAGAAAATTATTTTTCAATTATTTTTGTATCTTTTGTCTGTGCAAAACTTACCTAGTTTAGATTCGGACGTATTGAAGAAGTATAGGAGCAAATATTTTTTGGTTACATAAATAAATAATATTATATTTAAGAATCGCGATACTTTCGCTCATCTTGTGGAGCATCTCATATGACTATCAGAAAACAATAACATCGTCTCGTTTATTAAACCGAGAATTAAGAGAATCTCGATCGTTTCTCGTATCTGCTCGATCGAATCCACCACTACATTTAAACCATTTTTAATATAAACTTTTGTATATGTTGTAACTAAAAACTTACTCCTGCATCTTTTTCAATTAGACAATTATTTTTTCACCTGTTCCAAAAAAAAAAATTATTTCCCTTTTTCAAGTACAGTATTAATTGTGTACTTGTTACAAATACAAAATTACCCTGATATATGCGCCTGTTACAAAGTTATACCTTCCGGTTCTTTCTGGCACAATTCTCTATAAAATTTACCAAAAATATATATATTCTTCCAATGTTTAAACAAGAATTTAAAGAACCTATTCTGTGACTTCACCTTTCCTTTTGTCCCCACTCCTATAAACAATTCATTTTGAGTTTCTGTGAGATTCTAATATTTGAGTTCGTGTCCTTTTTATTTTTGAGATGTTTCCGGACAATATGCAGATTATGGAGGAATGGGCGGAATGGGCGACATGAGCGGAATGGGAGGAATGCCATCACCAAAAGCAGGATTAGCAATGGGAGCAATTATTGCTGCAATGGCGGCATATCCAATGATAAAAAAAATGGGAGGAAGGAGAGAAGTTAATAATAAGATTGGCAGAAAAATAGCAGCTTTGGGACGCATAGTAGGGCGTGCACCATTGGGCCGAAGAGTCGGTAAATATTTGCAGAGTTATCATAGACCAAAACAGCAATCTATGGATGATGATTATGATGAAGACGATTATGAAGATGAGCATCCTGGAATAAGGAGGAATTATGAAGTAGGTGGACACAGAAGATATCTTGAACATACAGTATCCTTTGGACACCCAGGATCTTCCTTACATCCAGCAACTTATGAACGCTCAGAATATTTTGAACGTCCAGGAGCTGCAGCACATCCTGGATATTCTACTGAGAATCATTATAGATATAATCACCTTGCATCTTCACCTCATTTTGGAGGAAATATAACTCAGCTTAGCCATCTTTTAGGAAATGCACATCCTGTTTATCATATGCACAGCTGAAAACAAGAAAGGATTTTTCTAAATGAAAATCTAAAGTATAATTTTCTTGTCTCCATTTTTTACAACGTTTGTAAGGATAGAATTTCAAATTAGCTAATTTCGTTAATATTTTGGAAAAATAAATACATTATTTGCGTTAATATGATTGACCTTTTTTTACTCACTAAAATATTCCAAAATAATCTATATACCTCAAGAATATTCCAGAATTTTAAAATGGTTTACAATACAAAATGTATTCTCATATAAACTAGCTATTAGTCGAAAACATTCATTTTTTTGGTGAGTATTTTTCCTGTTTGTTTAACTTTATCATGAATCATATCATTTACTTCCTGATCATGTGAAAGTCATTGAAACATATTCTCAAATTAAATGACATGAAGCTAGGAATCTAATCAGACAAATAAAAATAATTTCAGGTAAGCGAAGGTGCCAGAAAAGAATACACTGGTATTTCTATTCAAGTACATCAGCCAGGGCTGTGTGAATCATTACTATTGGATTTCGACGCATGCTAAAAACTGGCGCTGACAATGAGAGTTCTGCTTGTTTTGTTGCAGCGCTAATATTTGTCTTGCATGACTGGCACCGCCACTCTTTCGGTCTCATGGTCCACATATCTCCAAAATGCCAAGTACGATCTAAAACAAACAATACCTGAAGCACGAATCTTCTAAAAATTTCACAGTATCGCCCTAGAAGTAATGCACGTATCAATTTATTATTTCTGGCGAAAATGAAGTTCTTTATTCCTATCCAGCTCATCATTAGTATTATTTTAAAACGACTTAATGGTGAGTATGATAATACTAATGATATATAATGTACCTCATTTCACTAAATTTCTTCTACTTTTTCTACAAAAAACTTGTCCATTCAGTGAATTTGCACGATAACATACTGTTAAGTGAATATCTAGAAACTTATTCATTTGAAGTTTCGTATATAATTGTCATCAATTTTTAATTCATGTACTTACTTAATTTTTTCTTTAATTGATTTTCAAATTCAATAAAATTATTAATAATTTTATCTTAAATTATTTGATCGTATAACACTATTTTATTGAACACAGATGTCTCTGTGAGTTTAATCTCGCCCATTTCATTTACTTAATCGCCATTATTAGGTTATATCTGATAAACCACCATTTCTAAATGAATTTAATTATTCAATTAAATTAATTTCTCCTATATTATTATAAAATTGTTTTTTTACCTTTTCTAATTCTCACACTTTTTCTCTACCTCTTCTAACTATTTTTAGTTTCTGTCGAAAGCACATTTGTGGCAGAGATCTCGTTTTTTCTGCAAAGCGCATTGTTGAATTAGATTCTAATATTTTATTTTATTTTTTATTTTCCAGAAGTTGCTGGACAGATGATGGGAGGAATGGGAGGGATGGGAGGAATGGGAGGGATGGGAGGGATGGGAGGAATGGGAGGAATGGGAGGAATGGGAACGCCAGGTATGGGAATGCCAGCGGGAGGAGCAGCAGGAGGAGAAGATGCTGACAAAAATGCTATGATATTGGCAGCAGTTGTAGGAGGTGCTCTGGCAATTCCAGTCGTGAAAATGATGGGAGGAAGGAAGGAAGTGAATAATAAGATTGGAAGAAAACTGGGTGCTGTTGGGCGTTTCTTAGAAAAGAAACCCGGGGGAAAAACTATAGGAAAACATCTAAAAAAATATGATGTTCCAAAGAATAAGACAATAGTACAAAATAATGATGATGATTATGACGATGATGAGGATGATGACGATGACGATGATGATGATGATGACCGTAACCATAGGAATCAACGCAATGGAATCAATGAACAACAAGGATTGAATGGGCAACAAGGATTAAATGGACAACAAGGAATTAATGGACAACAAGTATTAAATGGACAACAAGTAATTAACAGACAACAAGGATTAAATGCACAACTAGGGTCTCCTGGGCGACAAGCAACTCCTGTAGGCCAAGTATCTCTGCAACGCCCAGCATCTTCTACACTTATACGTTCAATAGCTCCTGCACAACCTGTGACCATTCCTAAGAATGCTATAAATAATAACCTTCAATCTCCTACGGTTACACGTTCAATATCTCCTACACAGCCTGCAACCATTCCTACGACACAGGCGCAAGCAGTCCCTCAGGCACATACACAGGTTGTTCAACATCCAGGACCAGTATTATCTCATCATATGGGATTGCCGACTCATTTACACGGACATGTTAATCGTATTATAGCGAATCCACGTGCAACTTTGCACACACCTCTGCATGCACCTTTGGTACACCCTGTACACAAATAATCATGTTGCAAGACATTATGTAAGACATGTATGTCCACTTATTTTAGAACCAAATATTACACAAGTAAAACCTAGATATATTTTGTAAGATTTCCTAAAAATAAATGGACATTTACCCTAAACATCAATCTATTTATTTCATATGTCGCACATTATAATAGGTGTTGAAGCATAAAACATTAATAATCATTGCACAATATAAATAATGGATAACTGAAGTAATTTTTGCGCCATATAAGGAGTAATTTGTTCATTTTAACATTTGAAATATAAGAAAATTTTTTTGCAAAAAACGGAGACAGCTGGAACACTATATTATCTAGTATTAAAAGTTGTTAAATCAGTTGGGTCAAAAAGTTATTCTCTAACTGGAACATCACAAATTTAGTCTTTTTTTTAAAACCATAAACTTCAAAAAGTAAACTTGTGCAACAAAATTACACAAATAGGCCTAAAAAGAAGTATTTTCTTTGAAAAACCTGTTTTTTAACCATTTACTCAAAAAAGTCAATTTGTCTAATTTAATTGCACAAAAGAAGTTAAAATATGGAAAATATTTTCCTCGACAGTTTTGTAATCGGATCATTACGAGAAGTTATATGACAACTGAAAAATGAGGGAGAACAAGTAAAAGGGAAATCCAAACCACTTCGCTTTCTTTTTGTTATTATGTATCCCTTTTGTTAGAATCTCAATTAATCAATCATATGTATGCGTATACACCCATGCGCTATCATACTTCCCGCAAAGCCAGACCCCAAAGTATCAAAGTCCCACGACTCCTTTTTTGTGTCGTGAGATCCATAAAATTAACAAAAGACATACATGTAACATTTAGAAAAAGAAGCATTTCAAGAACAGAATACACACAGACAAGTGTTTCTCTTTTCTCCACTCAACTTGAAAAACGGGGGTCGTAGCTTCGCAGAAAGAGATCATAAAAACAAAATTTCAAAGAATTACCTGAACTGTTTGTTTTAGATTAAAACAATTACAGGGTAAAAAGGTGTGTCTATTTCTTGGTGCAACAAACCTCCGTAATAAGTGAGTATCTTGCTTGCATAGATCAGAATAATGTATGCAAGCAGAATTCCATATCTCAGTTCTCCAGACCTTCTAAAAATTATAAAAGAATAATGATGAAAAATGTATCTTTTATGCATACATTATTCACAGTAGAATCGATTCATAAGCTGTATTGAGCAAGATTAACCGTCGAAAATGGAGAGCGAGGTTCAATAAGTCAATAATGTAAAAAATTCGATTATTCACATAGGCACAAATTTTAAGAGTCAACTTTTTTGGATCAATAATAATAATAATCTAAGAAAGGATGGTAGGTCTAAGAAAGGATGTAGCTCTAAGAAAGCAACCAGAGGTGACTATTGTCACCTCCAACGCTAGCGGCCGCTCGTAATTGTATTCTAACAACATTATCGCAGGATGTTTCAAACATTATACTGGATTGACTTATGACATCCTAATCTCATCTGTCACTTGACGTAGTCCGTGGCTATGATGTATAACTGGGTTCACCCTCGCAAAAGTTTTAAATAAAAGAAATAATAATAAGCATTACGACGGGTATATTTCAAGGAGACTCCTTCAGTGTACTATAGTTCTGTTTAACGTTGAACCCCTTGAGCAAAACACTAAACAACATGTCTTATGGGTTCAGAATTCATGGTAATGAGGATGGCCATTAAGTGACCCATCTCCTGTACATCGATGAACTGAAGCTGTATGCTAGTTCAGCCCAGAAACTGCAGCAAGTGATCGATGTCACAAAGCAGTTTTCCAATGATATCCACATGGAGTTCGGAAATTCAGAGAACGAATTCGAAAATGACATCGAGACAATAGCTGCAGGCGAATCATATGAATATATGAGAGAGCAGAGCAGAGAATGAAGAGGAACGGGGCTAAGAAGAACACCAAAACTCATAAGTAATAATGAAGAGTATTTGAAAGATTTTGAAGCGCTTTTGCTTCCAAAGGATCGTCAGGGCGCCCCTGGACCCGCTGCTGGGGGCCAGCATGCGGGACGGTGGTTATGTTGAACTGTGAGATGGTCAGGCAGATCCAACTAATCGAACACCTGGCCAGCAAGAACATCTGTGACCAACGATAAGAAGTGGAACATCAACTGTGCCTGCTGAGGATGCTTTAACTAGCGTTAGCTATTTACAGTCAATCACCTCGACAGAATTGCCGTGGTAGAGCATCAAATCGGATACCACAATGAAAGAGAAATTGGTATTTCCCTGTTACGAAAGTGCGAAGTTTGAAAACAAGTTTGAAAAAGAATACAATTCAAAGACGAAAGTTAGAGGTAGCCGCGTCACACGATCAGGCAGCGGCAATTGATATTATTCCTCAACCTGTTGATGATCCAACATCACCACATCCTCCAGCAGTAGATGGTCTTTCACAGTCAGAAGTAGAAAAAAAGGTTCGGAAACCAATAATGCTATTAAAATGGACATACCATATGGACAAAGATGATATGTGCCTTTATTTTTTAGCAGAGAAAAGGATCCTAAGTGTGAGGAGAGAAAATCATCGACTCTTCTCACTTAAGTAACCAGAGCGACTTACATGGAAAAATCTGCAGAATCGAGCAGATAAAAAACGCTTAATATCCGTAAACAGATTGCTTTTGGCTGTTGCAATAGGTGCACTAATAGAATACCTCAACAGCAAGGTTTTACCTACGCATTTCAACGCAAGACAAACTGCTTAAGAGGTGCAAACTCATGTATACTGTGCAGCTGTGGCAAGCGTTAGAATGTTGGGCCGCAAAACGAAGCCTACAAAGGCTTTTGTAAGGAATAGTAATTCCTGACGAGTGTGATTTCGGCTACAGGCAATGTGCAAGCAAGATGCACTGAACATCTTAAACACTTAGGATTCAGCCGGGTACTGGCAGCAGCTCAGAAGCTGTTTTTATTAAACACCTGTAGTATTATAAGAAAAATTCTCGACCATCAGAGAGCAAGCGACTAAAAACCTGTGAATTGACAGATGGTAGCTGTAAGAAAGCCTCCAGATGTGACTGCTGTCGCCTCAAACGCTCACGGACGCTGTATAACAGCCGTAAAAGACGAACTCCAAACTACACCATGCATCTAATTGTATACCTACAGCATCATCGCAAAAGATTTCAAATATGGTATTCAATTAACTTATAACATCCTCATCTCATCAGTCACTTGAATCAGTCCGCGGCTTTTATGAAAAACCGGGTTCATCCGAGAAAAAGTTCTAAGAAATAAAAATTATTATGAATCAATGAAATGTTTTAAATTAAGAATACAAATAAGAATGTTTGCGTCGAGTCATTTATAAATAAGGTACTTTAGGTATTTTTCAAAGATTTCACACAGGTTACCAACTATTTCAAAAATATGCGCAATATTTTTCAGCGATTTCCAAAGATTTTGGGAAGATGTCACAAAGGTTTCAGTGATTTCACAAAAATGTCGTAAAGACGTATGTAATATGTACTACAACATTGTTAGTTACAATATAGCTTTTGAACTATTCCTGTTTCAACTACAATATTACTTTTGCACTACACATGTTCCAATTATTAAATTACTTTTGTCTTACACATTTTCCAATTGCCCAATTACTGTGGTACACTACCTGAACCAATTACAAAATTTGTTTGGTACCACAACAGCTTCAATGATAAAATTACTTTCTCTACTACTGTTTGGACCTAAGAATTTATTTGGACTACACATGTTCCAAATCAAAAATTAATATTATGCTAAACCTGCTCCAATTGAAAAATTACTTTTACGCTAAAAATTTTCTAAATAGAACATTTCTTGCGTAATATACCTGTTCTAATTACAAAGTTACTTTTATACTGCACCTGTTCTAATTACGAACTTACTTCTGTACTACACTTATTCCTATTACAAAATTACTTTCACAATACACATTTTTCAGCTAAAAAATTACTTTTGTACAATGTAAAATAAACCTAATTAAATTAGATATATCATACAATTTCTTAACTATAAAGTAACATTAATAGAAAATGATTAACAAAAATAGTCTTTAACAACAACCAAAATATAAGAAAATGTCAGCGCTTTCATAGCTTTAGTGAAATCATTTCGCTTAGTTTTTTTCAAACTAAAAATTACTGTTATATTACATTTGTTTAAATTACAAAGCTACTTCTGCAGTATAAATTTTCTAAATAAAAAAATTACTTTTGTACATATTTCAACAACAAAAGTAAATAAAAATACAATTACTAGACACCATCTTCCGCCATTTTTAATTTTAAATAGTCTAAATGTACAAGTATATAGCGTAGGGGTTTCTTCTACCAATCATATTATAAGATTATGCTGCATAATTAATTTGTTAAACAGTGTAAGAATCGCTTGCGGCGAGCGAGACGGTGAATCTGGTTGACACTGTCGTATTTCCAGTACGTAAGCTTGGGCAATTGTTTTGAACCAAAAGTAAATTCAATCCTCCAGCGACGGTACTGTTTGTCTCGCATGACTGGCACTGCCACTTTTTCGGTCTCATAGTCCCCATATCTCCAGAGTGCGAAGAACGATCTAATAACAAACAATACATGAAGCAGGAACCTTCTAGAAATTTCACAGTATCTCCGTAGACGTCCTAAACGTATCGTCTTATTATTTCTGACGAAAATGAAGTGCTTTATTCCAATCCAGCTTCTCATCAGTATTATTTTAAAGAGACTCAATGGTAAGTATGATAATACTAGCGGTATATAACATACATCAGTTCACCAAATTTCTTCTACTTTTTCTATACCACCTTTGTGCATACAGAGAATTTGTAGGGTAAAATATTGTAAAGTGAAAATCGAAAAACTTTACCATTTTAAGTTTTGAATGTAATTGTTGTTAATCTGATCTTACATTATTCGATCGTGTAACACAATTTACATGAAACCATATTTTTATGCGTTCAGCCTCGTATATTTCTTTCATTTAATCTCCATTATTAAATTATATGTGATGAACCATAATTTCTAAATTAATTAAATTCCTAAATTAAATTATTTGCTCCTAAATTGATTGAAAATAAGCATATAAAAATTACTTCTATATCAGTTCTATGTACTAAATTACTTTTGTACCTGTTCTGCAACTAAAAAATTACTTCAGTAACAGTTCCAAGTACCAAAGTACTTCTTTACCGCTTAAAACTAAAGATAACTTTTTTATTTGTTTTGAATACAAAATTATTTTTCTCCATATTCCAAGTATAAGATTGTTGTGTCACTTTCTCAAATCTCAACTTTTCTTCTCTTTTTCTCCCAAAATTTAAATTCCTTTTGTACCTTACCAAACTACAAAAACACTTATCTTCTTTTATTTTTCGTTTCTGTCGAAAGCAAATTTTTCTAGAGGTCTCACCTTTTTCTGCCAAGGGTAATGTTGAAATAGATTCTAATATTTTATTTTTCATTTGCAGAAGTTGCTGGAATGATGATGGGAGGAATGGGAGGAATGGGGGGAATGGGGGGAATGGGAATGGGAGGAGGAATGGGAATGGGAGGAGGAATGGGAATGGGAGGAGGAATGGGAATGCCAGGAATGGGAATGCCAATGGGAGGAGCAGGAGGAGAAGATGCTGACAGAAATGCTATTATACTTGCAGCAGTTGTAGGAGGTGCTCTGGCAATTCCAATCGTTAAAATGATGGGAGGGAGGAAAGAAGTCAATAATAAGATTGGAAGAAAACTTGGTTCTCTGGGACGTTTCTTAGCAACGAAACCTGGGGGAAAAGCAATAGGGAGACATCTGCAAAAATATGATGTTCCAAAGAATAAGACAAAGCCAGAAGATTACGAATATTATTATGATGATGATGATGAATATGAAGATGACGATGATGATAATGATGATGATGATGATGATCGCGATCGTAGGAATCAACGCAATGGAATCAATAACCAACAAGGATTAAATGGACAACCAGGATTAAACGGAGAACAAGGATTAAATGGAACACAAGGATTAAATAGGCAACAAGGATTGAATGCACGACCAGGATCGCCTGTGCGACCAGCAACTCCTGTGCGCCAAGTATCTCTTCGACGCCCAGTATCCTCTATAGTTACACGTTCAATATCTCCTGCAAAACCTCTAACCATTCCCACGACTGCTGTAAATAATAAACTTCAATCCCCTGCAGTTACAGGTGTAATAACTCCTGCACAACCTGTAACCATTCCTACTGCACAAGCACAAGCAGTCCCTCAGGCACATACACAGGCTGTTCAACAACCAGGACCTGTATTACATCATCATATGGGATTGCCTCCTCATTTGTCCAAACAGGTCAATCCTATTATAGCAAATCCAAGTGCAACTGTTTCTACACCTCTTCATGGACCTTTAGTACAACCAGTACACAAATAATCATATTGCAAACCTGTATATGTTTTTTAGTATATAAGACATGCTTATCCAGTTATTTTGGAACCAAATATGATACAACTTTATTTTTAATTTTCTACCAAAACATACATGTCATACGTTAAACTGCTTTCTAAGTTTATGAAGGTCTATTTTATAATCTATATGTATTCTGTAATATTTTAGAAAAATAAAAGTTCTGTTCGCCCTAAACATCAATCTATTTATTTTATATATCGCACATTATAATAGATTTTTAAGCATTACACATTAATTATCATGGACTAATATAAAAAATGGATTACCCAAGTAATTTTGCACAGCCTAAAAATTAATTTCGTAATTTTATCATTTGGAATATAAAAAGAATTTTTTGCAAAAACGGGGACATTTTGAACACTATAGTAATTGTTATTAAAAATTGTTGAATTATTTGTGTCAAACAGAAATTCTCTAACTGAAACATCACAAATTTAGTCATAATATTATGGATTTTTTCATTTAATCAGAGTTTACCAAGAACCGAACTTTGAGAATCATACAAAGAACCGAATTCTAGAGAACGACAACAGGATCTATGGCCTAATGTCTCTGTTTATTAAATCCTTGGAAATACATTTTTTTAAATTATTTACTCAAAATAGTTCATTTTCGTAAACAAATTGCACAACAGCAGTTAAAAATATGTAAAGATTGTTGGGACGTAAAATTTCTTAATTTAACGTCTGGGAAACAACTAATTATTATTGGTAAGGAAAGACCTTATTTTGTCGACTTCTTCCAGACTATTTATTTGGTTATTTTATACATTGCATGACGTATCGGAAGCAGACCGATTCCTTCATCAGATATCTTAAGTCATTATGTAGAAGTTTATAAATTGAAATCGAAAATTTTTGAGTCGTTTATCCTTTTAATTTTATTATTTAACGACTCAAAAATTTTCTATTTCAATTTATAAACTTCTACATAATGACTTAAGATATCTGATGAGGGAATCGGTCTGATTCCGAAACGTTATGTAATGTATAAAATTACTGAATAAATAGTCTGGAAGAAGTCGACAAAATAAGGTTTTTCCTTACCAATAATAAGGAGTTAATAAGAAAAGATAAAACCAAACGACTTCGCTCTCTTTTCGTTATTATTTACACCTTTTGTTAACATCTCAATGAATCAATCTTTTGAATTTGGTTAACTGTAAATCTGTTTAAAATACATAATTAAAATAAATTCAAGCAAGCTTCAACTCCAATCCTAACTAAAAAAACTTATCCTTTTGTCGTGTCTGTCCTCTAATCAAATAAAATATGAATAATCTTTTTGAGAAATGAACGGACCGTCAACTGTAATTTTGTGGTTTTGAACTCTGTTTTGTTGAAGCTCTTTTAGCTTTAACGAACACATTGTCATCACGTATCTCGTGCTTCGTACTCGATTTTGTCCAACCTGTCAACTTTTCTACATTATACAGAACACTTTTATATCAATTATAATACATTTTTTATGTAACTCTGTCAGGGATTACTTATTAAAAAATTGCAAAATAAAAAGCAAATTGTATTTATCATGATTATTTTTGTATATGTTTCTTATTTTGCTTTAAATTTTATTCTAAGCTGCTTTGAAACATGTGTAATTTCAATAAATGTATATCATTACAATTCATAATATGCATAAAAATTGAATCATGCTAATTCTTATTCCCTTGTTTTTATCATTATCTGTGCTTTTTCCAAAAAGTTAATTTTTTTATTAGTAATCTTATGTTTTACGATTAAAAGAAAATCTACTCGTCCTATCGAAAAATAATTAATAATAAATTTAGCGCTCTTTTTAAAAACTTGTGTCATTCGGGATAAAATGACTTGTAATGCAGATGCTTCAATCACAAAATTACTTTCGAACTATAAACATATTCCAGTTACCAATTTACTTTTGTACCACATCTTTTCCAATTACAAAGTGACTTTTGTACTACATCTGTTCTGATCACAAAACTACTTTTGTACTTCATATATTCTAGTTAGAAAATGACTTCTGCTACTCCTGTTCCAATCAAAAAATTTATTTTGTACTGCACACATCTGAATTACAAAATTAATTTTCTGATACAGATGTTCCAATTATAACATTGCTTAGCTGCTACAAATGTTCTAATTACAAAATTACTGCTGTAAAATACATTTTCAACTTACAAAATAAATTTGGTACTACACCTATTCTAGTCACAACATTATTTATGTACGACAGCTGTACAAATTGCAAAATAACTTTTGCAATATAAATGCTCTTATTGCAAAATTACTTTTGTCTTTCAACTGTTCCAAATAAAAAATTACTTTTGTACTACACCTATTCCCATTACAAAATTAGATTTTTACTGCACCTACTCAAACCAGAAAACTACTTTCATACTACACATGTTCCAATCACAAAATTATCCTTGTAATAGAACTGTTATAATTATAAAATTATATTTGTAATACACCTGTTCTAATTTAGAAATTACTTATATACTACACCTATTTTCAGAAGCCGCGGAGCCTTTTTCCTAAGTGGGCGCAGGCGCATAGACTTATAATATTAAATGGCAGAATGTGTACAAAGTATAATAATATTATACTATGGATATTATACTTTGGAAAAAGTGAATGATTTTATCAAGTTTTCACAAGGATTGCACAAAGAATTCCAAAGAATTGGGATAAAGAATCTTTAAGAATTTCTTAAAGATTTCAAACAGATTTATAATATTTCACGAAGACTTCAATGATTTTCCAAGAATTTAACAAAATTCTAAAAAATTAGCAAACATTTAAGAAATATATCAAATATTTTGCAAAAGCTCCAAAGATTTCCGAAGGATTGCAATGATTTCCACAAAAATTTCAAAAAGATTTCAGCTAGATTTACAACAGCGCAAGAATTTCCCAAAGACTTCAAAAATTTTACAAATATTTCACGAAGATTTTGTACAGAGAAAAAACTAAGAATTAAATTTCTTGCAGGACATTTTTTAGAGCAATGAAGTTTTGTTTAGTCAACTTCGCGTCTTTCAAAAAACATGTGCTTGTTATGGAAAAACAAAAGTAAGTTTAACCGATATTTGTGTTCATTGGTTTGTATTTAATTTAATTAATTAATTAATTTAATTTAATTTAATTTTTGGTTTTTATTTGTATTTAATTGGTTTCCCAAAGATTTTACAAACATTTTAAAAAATGTACAAAGATTTCAAATATTTTGCAACAATTTCAGATAGATTATAAAGATTTTACATACACTTAATTAAATTAGATGCATTCAACTATTTTTGAACTGTAAAAATAAAATTAATAGAAAATAATAAGCAAAAATAGTCTTTAAAGTTACTTCTGCAGTATATAACTGTTCTAAACAAAAAATATAGTTTGCACTAATCCTTTTCCAGTTAAAAATACTTTCGTTCTGGCATCAATCACAAAATTACTTTTGTACACGTTTCAACTACAAAAGTAAATAAAAATACAATTACTAGACACCATCTTCCGCCATTTCCAATTACAAATAATATAAATCTATAGCGTAGGGATTTCTTCTACCGATCATGTTATAAGATTATTCTGCATAATTAATTTGCTAAAAATAGTAAGAATCTGGTTGACATTGTCATCTGTCCAGGGCTTAAACTTAGATGATTGTTTTTAAACGAAAGTAAAATTAATTCGCCAGCGACGTTGCTGTTTGTCTGGCATGAATGGCACCGCCACTCATCCAGTCTCATGGTTTCCATATCTCCAAAATGTCGAGGACGATCTAATAACAAATAATACCTGAAGCAGGAAGCTTCTGAAAATTTCACAGTATCGCTCTAGATGTGGAACACGTATCATTTTATTATTTTTGGCGAAAATGAAGTTCTTTATTCCTATCCAGCTCATCTTCAGTATTATTTTAAACAGACTTAATGGTAAGTAACGTTAATTTCACTAAATCTCTTCTACTTTTTCTACATCAAACTTGTTTATTCAGTGAATTTCCATAATAACATATTGTTAAGTGAAAATCTAAATACTCTTGCATTGAAGTTTTGTATATAATTGTTATCAATTTTAAATTAATGTTTTTATTTAATTTCAACCTAATTTATTTTTAAATTCAATTTAATTTGTATCAATTTTATCTTACATTATTTGATCGCGCAACACCATTTGCATAAAAACATAGGTCTCTGTGAGTTTAACCTCGCCCATTTCTATCAATAAATCTCCATTATTAAGTCACACGGAATCTGCTTTTCTTTTTAACTCTTTTAAGACTTGATGAGGGAAACCAACTGAGTTTCGGAAACGTATTCGGTTTGATTTTTGAATACATTTTCACCATTAGTCTGAAAGATGTCGAAATTATTAGGATCTGCATATATTTATTTATAAATTGAAATTTGCTTAGATTTTTCCAGATTGATTAAAAATAAACATATAAAAATTAATTTTTTATCAGCTCGTTGTACAAAACTACTGATGTACCTGTTCTCCACCTACAAATTTGCTTTAGTAACCGTTTGAAATACCAAAGTCCTTCCGTACCGCTTACAACTAGACATTACTTTTTTATTTGGTTTAAATATAAAATTTTAAATACAAAAACACTTATATACCTCTTCTTTTTATTTTTCGTTTCTGTCGAAAGCAAAACTTTGGTAGAGTTTTCGCCTTTTTCTGCAAAGGGTAATGTTCAATTAGATTTTAATATTTTATTTTTCATTTGCAGAAGTTGCTGGAATGATGATGGGAGGAATGGGAGGAATGGGAATGGGGGGAATGGGAATGGGGGGAATGGGAATGCCGGGAATGGGAATGCCGGGAATGGGAGGAACAGCAGGAGGACCAGATGCTGACAGAAATGCTATGATATTGGCGGCAATTGTAGGAGGTGTTTTGTTGATTCCAGTCGTGAAAATGATGGGAGGAAGGAAGGAAGTTAATAATAAGATTGGAAGGAAACTGGGTGCTTTGGGACGTTTCTTAGAAAAGAAACCAGGGGGGAAAAGATTAGGAAGACATCTAAAAAAATATGATGTTCCAAAGAATAAGACAATAGAACAAAATAATGATGATGATTATGACGATGATGAAGATGATGATGATGATGACGATGATGATGATGATGATGATCGTGATCGTAGGAATCAACGCAATGGAAGCAATGGGCAACAAGGGTTCAATGGACAACAAAGAAATAATGGACAACAAAGATTAAATGGACAACAAGGATTCAATGGACAACAAGTATCCAATGGAAAACAAGTATCCAATGAACAACAAGGATCACCTTTGCGACCAGCAACTCCTGTACGCCAAGTATCTCTTCAACGGCCATCATCTCCTACGGTTACACGTTCAATATCTCCTGCACAACCTGTAACCATTCCTATGGCTGCTGTAAATAATAAACTTCAATCTCCTATAGTTACACGTTCAACATCTCCTGTACAACCTCTAACCATTCCTACGACCGCTGTAAATCATAACCTTTCACCTCCTATAGTTACACGTTCAATATCTCCTGCACACCCTGCAACTATTCCTACGGCTGCTGAAAATAATATCCCTCCAATTAGGGCACAAGCAGTCCCTCAGGCACATGCACAGGCTGCTCAACATCCAGGACCTGTATTACCTCATCATATGGGATTGCCTACTCATTTACAAGAACATGTTAATCGTATTGTAGCAAATCCACGCTCAAATGTTCATACACCTCATCATGCACCTTTTGTACACCCTGTATACAAATTTTGAGTGTACACATGTGTCTCATTACATAAGACATGCATTACCAGTTCTTTTGAAACAAAATATTACACAAGTTTATTCTAGATTTTCCACAAAAACATCAATGACATAACTCGAACTTCTTCCTACGTTTGTAAATATCTGTTTTAGTATCTATGTATAAATATTCTGTAATATTTTCAAAAATAAATGTGTTCACCCTAAGCATCTGTCTATTTATTTCATATATCGCACATTATAATAGATGTTTTAGCATTAATCATTAATTATCATTCATTAACGTGAAAAATGGATCACGCAAGTAATTTTTCACCACGTGAGAATGTAATTTCGTACTTTTAGCATTAGGAATAACAAATGATTTTTTCTACAGAAATAGGAACAGTTGCACCACTATAGTAGTTGTTTTATCAGATTTTTACAATTCGTTGGGTGAAAAAATAATTTCCTAGCTGGAAGATCACAAATTTACTCTTAACATTATAGATTTATGAATTAATTTAGAATTTATAAAAAACCGAACTTTGAGGAAAGTACATAGAACCGAATTCTAGAGAACAACAGCAAGATCTATGGTTTAATTTCGCTGTTTATTAAACCTTTGGAAATACATTTTTTCAATAGCATAAACCTGAAAAAGTCAAACTGTGTATCATAATTGCACAGAAGGAGTTAAAATGAGAAAAATATGTTCCTAGACAGCATTGGGATCTACTCATTACAGACAGTTATATGACAATTTGAAAAATGAAGGAGAAAAAAGAAAATCAAATTACTTCTCTCTACTTTCTTTGTTCTTATCCTTTTTATTAGCATCTCAATGAAGTTATCTTTTGTATTTTCTTGACTGCAAATCTGTTTCAAATATATAATTAAAATAAAATCAATGAAGCTTCAGCTTCAATCTATAATAAAAAAATTATCCTTCTGTTTTTTTTGTTTTTTAGTCCAATAATAGGTAACTAATATTTTTCGAAAATGAACAGTTTATTGAATTGAAAAAAACTTGAAATTTGATCTTCCGAATATATTCCCTGATTCTGAAAGACAACTCTCTAGTTGAAGGACACCCTTGTCTGTATACATACAGACAAGGGTTTTTCTTTTCTCCCCTTAACTTCAAGAACAGGGATCATAGCTTCGTAGAAAAACATCTTAAAAACCAAGTTTAAAAAAATTGCTTCGACTGGTTGTTTTAGGCCATAAAAACCACGAAGTAGAAAGGTGTGTCTATTTTTTGATGCAACGAGGCTTCGTAATAAGTGAGTATCATGCTTATATAGATTAGAATAATGTATGCAGGCAGCTTTTCGTTTCTCAGTTCCCCAAACCTTTCAAGAATATTAAAAGAATGCTAATCCAAAAAGTATTTTTGACGCTTAAATTATTCATACTGCACAAAATACTATTATAAAAAGGACATGCGTTTCGGATCACTTTAAGCGCACACAGAAAATCGCCGATCCTCCAATGTACACCGAAATCGGTGCTCAAGTGAGTTGCAAAAAATTTGAGCCACACAGGTTCATTCGGAGAATCTAGGAGAAAAGCATCATTTAGACACTGTTTTTTCTCATCCAAAGCAACGTGAAATGTCGTCTACAAACTGTCAGTCACCTGTCAAGATGATTTTGTCGGGCGTTATTTGGGTGAAATAGATGTTGATAAGCAGGTAAGTTATAATAATAATTACCTAGCTTTTAATTCCCTCCCATTTACTACTGACTATTAGTGTCTTGGAATAAAAATTTTACTTGGCGTGATATAATATCCAAATCTTAGGTTAGTTAAAACATACATGACATTCAAACGACCAAAGCCGGGATATAAAAACTATATCGTGACCGCCTGCATCTTAATTAATGCCTGTTCGTTCGAAGAAATTTCCTGTATATTTTCTGTATCCCGGCTTTAGTTTAAATATCGACGGCCATGACAAACCTAACATTTAGAAGTTGCACTAAGAAGTTATCATTTTATTCTGAGTAACTAGTACGGATTATTATATGAAAAAAGTTGATAATTAGGTCAATATTAGTTCAATTAGTTTTCTTATTAACAATCATTTAGTCTAATATCGCGAAGCGAATAGTTGCTTTGACAGGTGTTCAAGTGACTGACAGCGCGGTTCAGCACTTCACAATTCTCGGCATTGAGTCAAAATTGAGTCTTGATAATTGTTTAATAAAACCTACTAGGAAATCAAATTTATTACCGGAAACGCGAAAACTCCCTTACTTCTGAGTTTTGTTAAAAAATATATGCTTACTTCGCGGTTACATTCTCATTGCTCACTACGCGCGCGGCGCTTTTCGCCAAGTTTGAGCGCACCTAGGGCGCGCGGGTACGCTCTCGCGCTTCACGCTCGATAATTCGTGTCCACTTCAAAAACTTCCTCAAGATAATTTTTTAATCTTTTTAAAATCTACTGAAAATAACGTTTTAAACTTATGGATTTCTTAAAAAATCAAAATTGCATATTTTTGAAAATGATCCAACTTTTTGGAACTTTTGTCTAATTAAAAAACTATATAATAATAGTTTCAAAAAACATTTATTTTACATCTAGAAGAAATTTGGATTGATATTCCCTAACCTATATATTTTTTCTTCCTTTCTTAGAAAATTTTCAAAATGTTGAAAAGCATATAACTTTTTGAAGTTTTATGGAATTTAAGAATTCAATTAGAATAATTTGCCATTATTTCTCGCGTGTATCAGAAAATTTGACAAAAATTTCTAAAACTCATAAAAAAATTGTATTCAAATTTCGAAAAAGCTCAAACTTTTTGAATTTTTGTTTAATCGAAAAATTTAACTGTGAGCGTGGCTACAACATTCAGGTAACCATACATACAGACATACAGACAGACAGACAACGACAAAATTTTATGATTTTCGGATTCTGTGAGTGCCGAAACGTAAAGTTCCGTTAAAAACCAGAGATCGCAAATTTCGACGATTACATTACACTCTCATTAATGAGAATGTAATTATTTTTGTACAACACTTGTTCCCATTGCAAAATTAGAATGGTACTGCACCTGCTCAAAATACAAAACTACTTTTATACTATACGTGTTGCAATTACAAAGTATCATTGTACAAAAAGTGTTTTAAATGCAAAATTACATTTGTACTAAACCTTTTCTCAGAAGCGGCGCGCGGAGCCTTTTAATCAGGTGGGGAAGGGGCATAGACTTATGACATTAAAAGGGACAATATTTATACTGTACATAATATAATAATATTATATTATGGAAGAGTTGAAAATTAATAATAAATAAACAATACAAAATAATAAATGCAGGTATAGAATTCATATTGCCAAAGATTTCACAAGGATTTGAATGATTTTCCAAATATTTCACCAATTTTACCAAGTTTACCAAATATTTCAAAAATATCCGAATTATTTCGTACAGATCTCAGGTAGATTCGAAAGAGTGCACAAAAATTTTAATATTTTTCAAAGATTTAAAAATTTTTTTAAGTTTTTCAAAGATTTTTTGATAATTTAAAAGATTTCAAGAAGATTTAAATGATTTTCCAAAGACTTCGTAAGGAATTCGAATAAATTCCAAAGATTGCACAAAGATTTTTAATACTGCGAAAATGTTTCAAATATTCAGCATAGAATTCAGACAGGTGTTTAAGAATTCACAAAGACTTCAATGATTTCCCAAAGATTACGAAATTTATATACTACAGCAGCTTCAATTATTAAATTACTCATTCCACTACGTAGTATGTGTACTCCAAATTTACTTCTTAGATCCAAACAGTACTGTATTTATATAAAAAGTATTTTTGGAGCACACATGTTCAAAATGAAAAATTACTTTTATACCACACCTGTCCAAATTAAATAATTACTTTCGCACTACAAGTGTTTTAAATACAAAATTTCTTTTGCGAAACACATGTTACATATAAAAAATTACTTTTATACTACATCTGTTCTAATTACGAACCTAATTTTGTACCGTACCCGTTTCAGTTACGAAATTACTTTCGCACTACACATTTTTCAGTTAAGAAATTACTCTTCTGCAATATAAAATAACCTGAATATAATTAGAGATAGTTAACTATTTTTAAAATACAAACATAACATTAATATAAAATAATAAATAAAAACGGTCTTTGACCACAGCTAAAAGATCAACATTTTTCAGCATTTTTATAGCCTTACTGACAACGTTGTGTTTAGTTATTTTCAAACTAAAAATTACTTTTATACTACATAAGTTCAAATTACAAAGTTACTTCTGCATTGTAACTTTTCTAAATACAAAATACTTTTGTACTCATGTTTCAGTTAAAAATACTTTTGTGCTGGTTACAAATACAAAATTACTTTTGTACATGTTCCAACGACAAGAGTAAATAAAAATACAATTAGTGGACACGGTCTTCCGCCATTTCCAGTTACAAATAACACAGACCTGCAAATAATAGGGTCATGTCAGTTGTTGGAAAGTGGAGGGTCATTTCTGAAGTCATTTTTTACGAAGAATTCGAATCCGGGTTCAGAATTGGCCCATCACGTCAGTATTTTAAGATATTTGATGTTATGTACCCAAAAAATGGCGTTTTTTGCTACTTTTGAGGTTAGTTACTGAATACACAAACATTTTTGGGATTTTTTATTTAGTTGTATCATATAGTACTGCTCTTTCTCTTTAATTGGAGAGACACAGAGTTCAATTACTATTTTTCGTCACCAAGTTATGCCAATTTGAAATTATGAGATATGCCCCATTATGTCTTGAGCATTTGCTTTAAATACCACTAGACAACATGGTTTTTTTTGGAAAGTGGAGGGTCATTTCCGAAGTCATTTTTCACGTAGAATCCGAATCCGGGGTCAGAATTGGCCCATCACGTCAGGATTTTATGATATTTGAGGTTATGTACCCAAAAAATGGCGTTTTTGGCTACTTTTGAGCTTATGTAGGTGAGACACAATATTTTTTTGGATTTTAACAACCCCAAACACCCCTGAGTACAAATTTTCAAGAGAAAACAACCAGTGGAAAATGTCTGCTTCAAAGTATTTAAAGCAAATGCTCAAGACATAATGGGTCATATCCCGTAATTTCAAATTGGCATAACTTGGTAAAGATAAATGGTAATTGAACTCTGCGACTCTCAAATTAAAGAGAAAGAGTAGTACTATATGATACAACTAAATAGAAAATCCCACAAATGTTTGTGTCTTCTGTAGATAACCTCAAAAGTAGCAAAAAATGCCATTTTTGAGTACATAACATCAAATATCTTAAAATTCTGACGCGATGGGCCAATTCTGGCCCCAGATTCGGATTCTACGTAATAAATTACTTCGGAAATGACCCTCTACTTTCCAACAACAAAACCATGTTGGCCTGTGTAATATCAGTGAATAGCGTAGTAGGGATTTTTTCTACCGATTTTGTTAGAAGATTATTCTGCATAGTTAATTTGCTAAAAATTGTGAGAATCTCGTGCAACGAAGTAAACTTAGACGACTGTTTTTAAACGAAAACAAAATCGAGACGCCAGCTAATTATCGCCCGAGCAAAGTAGTGAATTAAATTTGTAATTTGCTTTCGCTTGATTTGAAGAAATTACGTTCAGCTCTACGCCCAACCCCCTCTTACTTTTTTTCTCTCTCCGTGTCATGCATATGTATACAATGCATATATAAAACTATAGCTGGATGACTTATGGAGGGGGGCATGTATTAAAAAGATTATTTTATTTTCTTGACGAGTTTCCTTAACTACTGTTCAATAATATGAATAAAGTAATTGAATAATGAAAGATCTTAATAAATGTTACAGTTAGATTCAAAGAATTAAAAGAGAATGCAATACGCCCTGAAAAGGTACGTGGGCTCAGCCTGAATTAGACCGTATATGATTCTTGGTAAGCAGTATAAGATCGAGCGTGCTCTACTCGTTAAGTGCAAATGTACCGAGTATACTGAGAATGTGATACACATATATAAGACAGGTACGTGACGACCTTCGCACATGTTTCGTGTTTATCGAAACGTTTCGGTCGTAATTAAAGTCTTTCTCACACCTTTTATTACCATACAATTTTCAAAAGTCCATTAGAGAGATTTTTATCGTTTCCTTTTTAATACATTATTGTTATTTGTGGCTCTCTCTTGTAAACGATTATATCTTTCGTCCTTTTTCAGACAGTGCATGTTCAATTTTTCGTACAATTGAGAGGCGAATTGTATAACGGCTAATAAATTTTTCTTGTTGAACTTAGTTGGCCCCTGCAGACTTTTCAAACAAGTTCCGAATTTTTATTTTAAGATTAAATATTACTATATGAAATTTTATTGCATATATTTTTCCTTTTGACCAAAAAGTTGTTGTCGTTTTTAAAATAAACCCGAAAACCATGGTATTTAGAAACAAATTTTGTTACCTTTATGCATTCTTATCATAGTCAAAAAGTATTCGTTAGTTTATGTTAAAACGAACAATTGCGGATTTCTTTAAATCTCCACGTTTTGAAAGCCGTGAATCCGAATCTTCTGTAAAAAGTTATTACTAAGAGAAAATTGACTAATTTCTTATTTAATCCAGTGTGACTTCATATATTTTTATGAGCTATGACAAAAACTTCTTCACATATTGAAGTAGATATAAATGTATAGGATGGTCCATACTTAAAGATTTACAATTATGTCTGGCTGTCTGTTTGGCGTCATCATCGTCTTTGCCTGCCATTGTCGTTGTCGTATATGTACTGTATAAATTTTTAAAGCCTTATTATATTGGATTTTTAACTGGCCTATTTCACCAACGGTTGTGGGTTTAACTAGCAAAAAAGAACTAGAAAATAAAATATCTGATTTTTCGGACAAACTCTGCCAGGTGCGAAAAACATGAATGAACAAAAATTGTGCATCCTAAAAAGATCTAAAAATTTGTTCAGTGAAAAAATAGCTAAAAATTGGTTATTATTAATTATTTAAGAGAACGCATAGCTTTTGCTTGAATCGTAAACAATAACATTGAAAAAAAATTTGTGGTTCGATTCCCAATGGAGCGAAGGGAGAAGATCTTTTTTCAGACAAATTTAATTTAAACATTTTTTTAATCCATTTTCTATCTGGTCAAAAGTGACATTAAGTATTTTATGTTATTTGAAGAGTGAACTTGCTTGATAGTTTTGATTTATTTTTTTTACAGATTATGGAATTACATGTACACTGATCGATAGTAACTGCCTCTGATGATAATACAGGTGTCTCTACAAAAGAAAAAATTATTTTTGGAACGGCACATAATGCAAAAAAGAATTGAATAGATAAAAGTTAGTCACGCAAAGATCATTTAAAAATTTCTTAGTATTCATTTTTTATAAAATACGTAATTTTTGTTTTAATCGTAAAAATTGAATTTAAAAAAGATATATTTGGAAAAATAACACACAGTGCGAAAAAGAAATAAATGTACGTAAGTTATTCATCCAAGAAACATTTACTAATTTTTTATAAATCATTTTTTTATAGGATGCGTGGTTTTTATTTTATTCGTAAAAAAGAAAATTCAAATTTTTCAAATTAATTTGTTAAATTAACAATAATGATAAAATAAAATATTTAATAACTAAATTTTCAATCAAAATTAAATCTACAAAATTTGCCTTTGACCATTTTCTGCACAGCGCGCTATGAAAATGTGTCCGAGTGATGCGCAAATTTGTTTACTTCAACTTGACTTATAATTCAGCCAATTCTTAGAATATTTTCTTGAAATTAAAAAAAAATGTTCTTAATGTTGTTCTACTACTAGCAGAGTAAATAATCAATATATTTATTTTTCTGAACAAAAGTTATAAGATTTTACTAGAGAAGCTGCGTAAATAATGCATTCATATCTTGAAGCTCGTGGGCAGTCAAGCGAATTTTGAGTAACAAAAAATTTCTCGCGGAAAAGTTGTTCAGAAAGGCAAATCAAGATCGCTGTAGTTCCTACAGTACTTTAGCTCATATGCAAACCTGTTATGGTTTCTGATCATGCAGTGCACAATTTGTATTCCTATGAATACGCGATTTTCCCTCCGTCTAAAAATCCGCCAACGGGAACAGCAAAACTGCAAATCCTATTCCTCTCAATCGACTTAGTAAAATTTAACGAAAGCATTTATTTAACCTATTTTTCAATATTAAATCTTTATTATTATTAAAATTTATATTTATTTATATATTAATAATTTATTTAAACGTCTTAAAAAATGCATACAAGAAATGTATTGAAATGTGCGAATTAAAATAATTTTAACTCTAGAGAGGCAGACTTGATTTGATTAAAATTAAATTTTCAAAACTTTTATTCCAGATGAAGAAATTAAAACAATTTATTATACATATTTTGTGAACTTATTAGAAGGAATTAAATAATCTCAAAAATTGAACACTTTTGGGGAATAGAAGACGTCTCTGTGAGGTTATCTGTCTGTACAATTACAAGGAATTAAATATATTGAAAACACGTTCTCTTTTGGGTAATAGGAACCTGTGCGGCGGCTGCTATGGAAATAGAAATAAATAAGTTTTTGAGATATTTTCTTATAATGACATTTTAGACAGATGTAAAAATCGAACATTAAAAATAATAGAATAATCTTCACTTTTACGCTGTAATCTGAAAATATTAATTTTTCTCTATTCAACGCTAATTACCGGGTATCACTTGTGTACGGTTTTATTTCAGCCGCGTGGTTGCATATGGCATAACTCGGCGCGACGTATTATTATTTATTAGTCGGAATTGAAGGTACAGAAACATAGAATAATTAGTTCCTAATATATCCAGCGCAGCGCTAGTTGCCCCATCACTCCCTGTTTTTGCATTGGATGCAAACTAGATCATCTTTTTTTTAATTTTTTAGTAAACAAAGTTTTATTTTCATTCAACAAATTATTGAAATGTAAACAATGTTAATTATTTAACATTTCGAAACAGTTTTCCAATCATTATCTGTAAACACTAAAAAGAAAGAATTAATTATAAGGTCGTAAAATAATCCTGGCAAAGCAGAATACATCTTAGATTTGAATTTGAATAAAAAGTAAAGTACGAAGAAAACTTTAAATTGTACGGACATTAAACTTAATTATTAAATTGAAATAAAATTATATTTGAAAAAATGTTATTTAATAATAAGGGAAGAATATAAAAAATTATTGCTCTAATTCCTCTATTTAAATTGTTATCATTTTTGTGGCAAAAAAGTCACCGTAATTGATTAAAAATGTGTAATGTGTTTTTTATCCATAAGCAAATATTTTTATTTATAATTTTTCATAACAAAATATTGCTATAACCATTGTTAAGTACTTGTTGACTACTTTTGTGGCAAAAAAGTACTTATCATTGATTAAAAATGTGATATATATTTTTTATTAATAAAGAAATCGTTTTTTTTTAAATTGTTTATAACCATTTTTCCTAGTAAATACTTTTTCTGCATTCAATTTTACCTATACTTACCTCCAAGACACTGGTAATTCTCAGTGATTTCCGTAAATTGTACATAATATGCTGTGAACATTTTTTGGCATAGAAAATAATTAACTAATTGATTACTTGAAAGTAATTACATATCAAACGTAATTCAATATTAAGAAAAAATTAATGAATGAAAAAAGTAAATACATAAACTGATTGTATCTAAAAGTTTTTAAAATAAATTCATAAAATAGTTAAATTCATCAAATATAATTAAGAAATAAATAGTTGATAAATAATTGAATGAAAACATTATTTATTATTGACTTTGGTAACAAAAGTATTCAAAAATGATTATGACCAGATTTTATAATAAATAATTATTATAAATGTATTTGTTTATTAATAAAAAATATATATCACATTTTTAATCAATGATTAGTACTTTTTTGCCACAAAAGTAGTTAAAAAGTACTCAACAGTGTTTATAGCAATATTTTTTTATGAAAAATTATAAATAAAAATATTTACTTATGGATAACAACATATTACACATTTTTAATTAATTACGGTGACTTTTTCGTCACAAAAATGCTAAAAAATATTCAAAAAGTAAACATTAGTATAGTGATAGCAAGCTTTTGTTGTAAACAATTATTTATTAATGTCGAAAGACGTATTATACATGATAAATGAATCATATACACTTATATGTGACAAAAATTCCGAAATATCACCATAGTTCTACTTTACGGTACGCTCAGGTGCCTTAATGCATGAAGAGAACACTTTCGAAGGTCATATCTCGTGACCTATTTGGGCTAGGACACTTTTTTTCGATCTTACGGCAAATTAGCTTTACTTTCATATATTCTCTAGGCACTTTGTGGTGGGATTCGCAGAAATGAGATATTTTGCAAAAACACAGCTTCTTCGATTTTAGTCAAAAATGCAAAAAAAATTACATTTTTGAAACCTTACAATTCCCAAAATAATAGGTCTAAAAGACTTTTTTTTTTAGATATACGCAGATTTTTGTAGATTCTATTTCATCCTCTGGAACAATCAACTTAAACTGAACATGGCAGGATTTATTTGAAAAAAACTGAAGTCCACTTTTTTGCCCGTAAAAATAGGATAAAATGGCCCATTTTGAGGGGTGATAACTCATGACCTATCACAGGCAGGATATTGTTTTTTTTTTTTTTGCAATTACAGCAAATTGAGTCTAGTTTCACTCACCCGTGAAACACTTTCCCATGCAATAATTATTTTCAAAGATACACAGTGTTTTTTGAAATTTAGTGATTTTTCGCTGAAAATGAAAAAATGGGGAATTTTCAATGTATCATAACTTGGAACCAATAGAAGTTACCGGATTTTTTTTAACAAAATTTGTTCAGAATTTTAGTTCCTTTCTTTTTTCTGTTGGACATTTTGCTCTAAAATTCAATGGGAATTATCCGTCCACGCAAAAGTAACTTTTGGAACTGTTTAAAAAAAAAAAACCGGGTTTGGCAACTGATCTGTTCTACCATTTTTAATATATCAAAAATGACCCCAAAACGAAACTTTCTCATTAAAAACATTGCAAGTAGGAGTTTTTATGGAACAAAACTACCAGATGCCTGGACTATTAAACCGAAAGTTTTTTATGCGCTAAAATCGAGTCTTAAGTCCATATTGTTCAATTGGCTCTGGTTACCGATATATCCTAACCTAAAAGTGAAATATAACTGTTTTGGGCTACATTTGAGGTAATGAAGCATCGCGAAATTTACGTTTCAAAAAAAAATATTAACAGCATATTAAAGTACAAGTCTAAGGGCTGATTCCAACAAATGTGATTAAATTTTAATCATTGGTTAACTTAGGTTAATCAGCAGATTGCGTTCCATCAACTTTTAAGACATGTTTAAATTAATTTAATTATTTTTAATTACTTAACTTATTTTAACTTAATTAACTTAACCGGCCATTTTTGGCTGGTTAACGAGTTAATAAGCGATTAAAGGGATTGAAAATAACCTCAAAATTGAGGTTCAAGTATATGTGAAATATTGATCGAATTTATAACGATATCTTGTACTCACACAACTTATATTCAATTTCAATTGATAGCTAATTCCTGTCCATTTATTTGGAAACAATATGCATAAACAAAAACACGTCGCCGCTCGTCGTTCGTGAGCAGTCGAGGTATATTTTGCGCGCGAATAGAAGTTCGAAATCAGCCAATCAGAATCACCATTACAACAGAAACACGTAGAAACTAGACTTATTGCGAACAGAGCATACGGTTCGCTAACCAGAGGTTGAAAATTCATGGTGGAACGCAACACAAGTTAATCGCGATTAAAACGCCGATTAAAAAATAATCATGATTAGCTAATCATTGATTTAATCACAGCTGGTGAAATCGGCCCTTAAGCTTACAAATGACGTTGAATTTGCTCAGAGATCTTTTTCCCCCTCTAAAATACTGCATTTTAAAGCTTTTCAGTTATCCATGAACCTACCAAACAAACCATTGAGGTTTGGGGTTTGTAGATTTGGGGTTATTGGTTTCATGGGTTTGGCGCTTGTGTGTTTGGGGTTCAGGGATTTAGAGTCTGCAGGTTGGAGGTTTGTGTGTTGTGGGCTTGGGATTTCTATTTAAACATCATGGGCTTTTGGTTTGCAATGAATAAATAAAAAAATTTTAATTGCGATATCTGAGCGAAAAAAAAATAGCTGAGCAAATTGAACGTCATTTAATATGTATGACTTGTAGTTTAAGGTGCTGTTAATAGTTGTTTGGAAAAAAGAAATGTTGCGATTCTACATTATTATTATTATTATTATTACACCATTAAGCCATTTCCCTTTCGGGGTAGGCGTGACTCACTCGGCAGGGGAAAGGAGTAGTGTGTGAGCCCAAAATCGCGATTTTTGCACATTTTGGTTAGGGTATCTCGGAAACCTGAGCCAATTAAGCAATTTAGATGACAGATTTGAATTCACTGCACCAAAAACCTTAGGCAAAGTATACTCCGGTTTGTGGTTTAAAATCTTATCGGTCTGTCTAAGCCATCTCAAGTCCAGTTGCATATCCACATGATCGCGTCGGGTCGGAGAAAACGGTCGTGCGGCCGAAATCTTTAGAATTTCTTATTTATGATTTATTTTCAATTATTTTTTCAATAGAAAACGAACTTTACACATTCTTGAACAATTTTGCTCGACTTCCAATGAGTTTAAAGATATTAATTCATAATTTAATAACATTAGTTAAAACAAAAATATTCCCAGTGGGCACAAAGTCGTTAAGACAACGAAACGACATGGACATGAGATGTCGTAAAGTTGTCGTAAAGATGTCGTAAAGATGTCGCCAAATTTTGTGCCCACTGGGTTGATTAGTTACTTATTCTACCAGTCGTAGAATATCATAAAAAAAGGTTTTTTTTATGAAAGTTAAAAAAAATACATAAAATTGCCTGAATTACGTCGAGATGAATTAAAAAAAGCTACCCTGTGCTCGGAAACATTCTAATCGCGCACTAAGCCCGCGATTCGCTTTGTATTTGTAGATATATTTTTAGTGAACTACTATTATCTCTTTATTTTTTCTTATTTTGTGTCGTTTTTTCTAAACAATTAAAATAAAAACTACGCATTAAATTGCGTCATTAAATTATTAATAAAGGGCTTATGACTGGTTCTAATTTCGGAGATATCGCATCTTTCTATGTCAAGTTAAAAATGATTATTTTCTGGTTTGATTGGAAGATGATACTAAGACATATAATTCATCTTAGGCTCTATAAATATTTCTCAAGAACAACCAGAAGCGGTTGTATTTCATTTTCGAAGAAAAGGCACAACAACACGTTCATTTATCGAACTCGCCAACTGCAGACGCAATTTTCTCGAAATTAAAATGCCGGAAAGGGGGAGGGTCGGCAAGGCCGGTCTTTGGCCTAATTTATTTTTGGACCAAAAAATCTGAAAAAATCATGGTAGTATCTTATAAGTATCCCGAGTCGATTGCACGCTAAACGGACTACCCTCCACCCCCCAGCCACCCCTACAAATATAGGAAACACCACTACCCAACAACTGTATTTTCGAGAGATTTGACACTCTTAAACATGTATTCTGAGGTTAGCTCGGGTTTACTATGGTTTTCGAGGTCGCCGAATACAAATCTGGCGTCCTTTGACTTTTATCGCGTCAGGTGCAAGGTCATTGGAAGGTCAAATCGAGAGGTTCGTAATCAGCGACCCCAAAAACCTATAACATATTTTTTAAAATTTTTTTTACCGTTTTTTCTCGATTTGACCTTCAAATGACCTCAAATGACCTTGAACCTGAAGCGATATAGTTCAACGGATGCCAGATTCGTAATTAGCGACTCCAAAAACCTATAACGTATTTTTTTGGATTTTTTTACCGT
>NC_046657.1:104791514-104806127 GCF_010883055.1 Belonocnema kinseyi | reverse complement strand
GACTCGGGATACTTATAAGATACTACCATGATTTTTTCAGATTTTTTGGTCCAAAAATAAATTAGGCCAAAAACCGGCCTTACCGACCCTCCCCCTTTATCCCGCTACATGAGGTTATGCGTAACTTCATACCAGCCATAAGAGACCTTGCCATACTTACGCCGAAAAATGTTTCAAAAATTAAAATTCGAAACTGGCTTAAAAAGTCTCCAAGGGCCAACGCCGTTCAGCGGAAAAATGTTTAAGTGTTCATAGAATTCACTCCTACACTTTCTATAAAGTTGAATAAATCGGATATATTTTATTTCTAAGAAGGTATCAAGATTCTCTTTTCAAAATTCAATTATAGTTTTATATACGGTTGCTGATTAAAATGAGCTCATTACCTAAGATGGGGGCATCTGTCAGATGACGAGCTTTGATAATTTTTCATGATGGAATGATAAATGACCAGGGCGGTTTTCGCCGATTGTCGGCTAAATTACAGGTAGCACGTGAAGTCGGCGAGACGTTCCAGGAAGCGTTTCTCAAACAGACGGATCATTTCGCGAATCAGTGCGAGAGATCTGCTACGCGCCTGCTTGGAATTATTTACGGCGCATGTTTATGAAAATGAAGCTAAGTCATGCTAGAAAGGCGGGGAAGCGATGCCGTAACTCTATTATCTTTGCAATGCGTTCCAAAGGCTAACCTCAACCTCTGATCCTGGTACTTAGTACCTAAAAAGATAATAATTATAGTTAGTTCCCTTTTTACGAATATCTTAAATTTTAACATATGCGGCTATTACAGATATAAAATTACGTTTGTACGGCACATGTTCCAGTTACAAAATTAATATTGTACTAAAAATGATCCAGTTATAAAATTGCATTTGCACACAAGTTTCAGTTATAAAATTACCTTTCTACACATGCTCCAGTTACACAATTACTTTTGTACTACACATGTTCCAGTTAAAACATTACCTTTGCACTCCAGCCGTTGCAGTTACAGAATCAACTTATTACTCAAGGCTGTCACAGACTAATTTATATGAAAAAAGTGGAAAAAGTGACTCGCAGAAGCTGGAAAGTGACCAAACGTAACGTGGCTTGCCTTTACAAGATTAAACGAAATTATATTTCTGAATTCGAGGGTGAATACCAAGGTAATCATTGTTAAATGGCAGCCTGTTAAATAAGGGTCTTTCAATATTATTTGATTTTTAAACTGATTTCTCACATAAATGTAATAAATTACTTAATTTATGTTTAAGATTTCAATATGCAATATACAACAGTACAGAAGAATTTCACATTTATGTGCATTATTTTATAGAATAGAAAAAAAATACAATGTGAAATTCAATTGAATCAAATCAGATGTATTCAAAAGTCTTTAAAATTTAAAAGTAACTTTATTGGGAAATAATAAGCAATTATTGTGTTATAAAAACAACTGAAACTTTAAAAAAATGTCAGCACTTTCCTAGCCGTACTGAAAACATTTTATTCAGATTTTTATACAAAATATTACTTTCATACTTTAACTTTTTTAAATTACAAAGTTTCTTTTGCACTATACCTGTTCCAATTGAAAAATAACTTGTATACTATACCCATTAGAGATACAAAATTACTTTTGTACTACTCCTATTCCAATTATAATATTACTATTTTCAATAACAAAAGCACTAATGTACAACATATGATCCAGTCATAAAATGACTATGTACCAAACCTCCCAGCGGGCACAAAATTTGGCAACGTCTCTAGGATATCGTTTCGACCTCTTTACGACAACTTTACGGCATCCTATGCCCATGTCGATTCGGCGTCTTTGCGATGTCGTAAAGACATCGTCAGATCATACGACTTATTTACGATATCGTAAAGACACCTTAAAGACATAGAGATAGGATGTTGTAAAGTTATGGTGAAGATGTCGTAACGATGTCGTAAAGACGTCGCCAAACTTTGTGCCCACTGGGCTGTTCCATTTTAAAACTTACTTTTCTACTGCTCGTATTCCAATAAAAATATTATTATTGAACTACACATATTCCAATTATAAAATTACTTATGTACTACACATGTTCCAATCACATAATTTCCTTGTTACTAAAGCTGTGCAAATTAAAAAATTATTGCTATACAACCCATGTTTCTATTACAAAATTAATTAGGTACTACGCCTGTTCCAAATACAAAATTACTTTTATGCAACACATGTTCTAATTACAAAATTACTTGTGCACTGTGACTATTTTATATGCAAAATTATTGCTGAACTGCACATGCTACAGTTACAAAATGACTTATGTACTACACTTGTTCTAGTGACAAAATTACTTTTGTACTACACCTGTTCCAATTACAAATACGTTTGCACTACACCTATTCAAATTACAAAATTCCTCATGTACTAAACCTGTTCCAGTTACAAAACTGCTAGTGTACTACTCCTGTTCCAGTTACCAAATTACTCTTGTACTTCTCCTATTCTAATTACAATATTCCTTTGGTATTACAAATGTTCCAATTATAAAATTACTCTTGTACTACACATGTTCCAATTACACAATCACTTTGGTACCACAACTTTTCCAATTACAAAATTGGTTCGGAACTATACCTGCTCTTATTACAAAATTACTTTTGTGCTACACATTTTTTAATTACAAAATTACCCTTGCACAGTTTAAAATTGGACTGAATCAAATTAGATGTATTCAACTATTTTTAAAGTACAAAAGTAACTTTAAGGATATACACTACACTATATTATTAATTTATGTAAATCTTGATGGAGGCTTCTAAGCACATTTTAGAAAAAAATAAACCTGGTAAAAGTTGTTTACTTAACAGTAGTTATTTAAAGGTTTAGTTTTTCCTTTTTCTTTAGAGAAAAGTTACAATTTTTATTTAATCCTAATGATCAAGGCCTCATTTTATTCTTCGAATGATTCTCTAAAATTCTATTTGGGTGGTGTTAATTAAAATTTAAACTATGATTATTTATAACAAATATCATTCTATGATTTTTCAATTTATGTTTTTAAATAAAATCAACCCAAATAGAAATTTATAGAATTCTTTGAAGAACAAAATGAGGCCTTGATCATTAGGATTAAATAAAAATGGTAACTTTTCCCTAAAGTGAAGGGAAAAATTAAACCTTTAAATAACTACTGTTAAATAAACAATTTTAACTTGAATTATTTTTTCTGAAATGTGCTTAGAAGCCTTCATCAAGATTTACAGAAATTAATAATAGATCTTTTTTGTCGATTTTATAAATAATTTTAAAGATAGATAACCTTTCAGATTGATTGTACCTAGTGTACGTCCTTAATGGAAAATGAGAAGAAAATGGTGTTCTAATAACAAGTAAAACATAAAATTGTAATCTTCATTTTTGGTAAGGTTTTCCAGATTATCCCTTTTATCAACTTTTAATGCTTAAATACAAAAATTTTTACTTTGAAATTTGACAATGAATTTGACATGCTAGAAATTGATTTTTTATATATTCTAAAAAACATATGATTAAGGTGATATTATTATATACATTCGCATTTTCAAAATTAAATTTCTTTTCGAAAATAAAGTCATTTAGTAAACCTATGTAATAAAATAAGTTTAATAAACAATGAGTATTCTCATAGTTAAATATAAAAATGTTTAAAAACTAGGTTGCAAGCGGACTATATTTGAAGGTTTGTTTTGACTGCTGCGGTATTTAATTGATACGAAAAACTTTATCAACATACGGTAACAAAAGACTGCTGCATTTAGAAAAAGTTACCTTATACAATTTTTTCTGTTGAAATTGACTACAAATTGACTTAAATTGACTCTAAAAGTTGTTGGTATTCAAAAAAATCCCGTATGTAGAAAAAAAGTTTTATATGATTTACAGAATTTAAATAATATCTAGTCATGTTTTATAAAATAAAAAACTTTGGTTTTCATGAAAAAAATTCAAAATTTCCGAAAAATAATTATTTTAACAATAATTTTTATAACGGAATATTGTCTTAATATTCCTTTTTATCCATTTTTTTAAGAATGGTTGAATTTGAATAAATCTTGTCTTATTTTTTCGGGAAAGCATTTTCTACTAGTCTACTGTTTCCAATTTCAAAAACAAGTAAATAATTAAAAATACACATTTGTTTAGAAAACTTTATTGTTAAAAAAATTGTTTTATCAATTTCAGACATAGAAAAATTTACATTCAAAATGGGATTTTCATCCTTTAAAAAAATGATCTTAGTGAAATTCCGGTAAGCAGCCCATCAGTCGAGAATTCCTCAGAAGCTGGCAGCAAAAAGCCATAAAGACAAGTCGATGGATATAGTGCAACCGCATGCTTAGACACATGTGCCATATAGTATAACTGGGGTTAATATTTCTTGCAGGGCTTGTCTTTTGATTGCATTTTGCACTCCTCTAAAGTCTCCTTTTTTTCTCTTTCCCCTCGAGAATCACTTTGACCCATCTTTCTCTCTCACTCCTTTTATTTTGCATTTTTTTTATTTTCTCCCTCTTCCTTTCTGGCGTTACACTCGCAGCTTTGAAAACACCAGGCATGCGCTTCAAGACACGACGTTTTGCATGTGTTTCGACTAATTAACATACGTGAAAATCCTCTTAATTGGGTGATTAAACGCCTACGGAGACACTTTAATGGGGAACGAGGTAGGCTTTTTTTTATCCAACCCCTTCAAGTCCCTTTTCCTCCAACGCAGCTTTTTTGCACTTTTTTACTATGTCTTTGGGGAGAAACATTAATTTATACCCCGAATCAAATCATTTTTATATATTTTTATCAATTGGAATATTTCTTTTAACAAATTTGAGTTTCTGGTTTTACCATTCAAGTACAAAAAAAGTAAAATAGAAGTACAATTGTATTTTGTACTACAAGTGCGGAAAATAGACAGTTCCAAGTGAAGGAGAGTTGCACAGCGCTCCCAATTCTCGTATATTTTCGCAAGGCGCATGTGTTGCGTCGGCAAGCTGGTGGCGACCGTTAGCGCGCTTATTTTAAATGATTAAACGAGTATATCAATTGTTTACAAAACTAATTATCCTAAATTTGTTTCTATTGTTTTAAAAATGCGTTGCAATTGTTGCAAAAAATATCATGTCCAGCAGGCGCTTATAGTAGGTAGTTGTGAATCTTGTGAAATTTACATTACTTGCTGTCGGCTCATTTAGCGATTTAGACTCGTCTTCGGCTCGCCTCTGCCACTGGCTCGTACAGCAAACTTCACACTCTTGTACAATTGCCTCCTTCCCACACGTGTAACAAAGTATAGTAATTTGTCTAAGCTCAGATTAAAAAGTAACACAATTGTAAAATATTTTCTAAAACCTTAAGACGAACATTTTTATCTTTTGACAAGAAAAGGATCTCCTATTTTTGTCAGATTAAAAATAAATATATTTGGAGGTCACTATGGTGGTCCTTATGACGAGAATTCGATATGAAATTTTTTTTAAATGGGTTTCAATACCGTTCATGTTGCGATTTTATAATAATTATACTGACAACATATTCTTCTATTGGAAAACAAATTAAGGAATACTTATCCTACAATTGATAAATATTTTTTTTAAATTATTTTTTTAAAAATGTTAATTCAATCAATTCTACAGGAAATTCTTTGATTCAAAAATTGCAAAACATATTAAAAATATCTCAAAACGATTTGAAATTTTTCAGAAAGAAATTTGAAAGGTCTTAAGGCATTTATTTTCTTTTTTCTTTTGGAAAGGTTTTTCAAAACTTTAGGAATAATCAGATCCATTTTAAGGAATATTTATAAATTTAAGAAGTTTTGAAGAGATTAAATATATCTTTAATTTCTTCCAAACTTCTATAAGTCCCAAAATCTTTTAAACTCATATGAATATTTCCTAAAATTGGGTAAGATACTGTAACATTAAAAACCTACTTAAAAATTTTCTAGATACTTTTTTGAGATATCTGAAATCTTCAATTAACCTTTTGATTTTCTTTAAAAATCTTAGGAAATTTATATTTATATAACTTCAAACAAAACCTAAATATAGTTATTTGAAATTTTTATTTTACGTGAAACAATTTTTTTCCCTCAAATTATATGTCATTTTAACTGTTTTGTTCAAAAATCGTCTATTTAAGTTACATTCAACTGTTCCTAATTTAAATTTAAAATATTTTTGGTTAAATTATTAATCATTAGATTTTTCGTTTAAAATTGATATTTTATTTCAAAAATCAAATAATTTGGTTGCAAGTAAGCTTTTATGTTGAAATTTTGATTTGACATCTGAAATATTTGAAAAACTCTTTGAACTTTTTAAAGAATCTTATACAAAATATATTGATATAATCTTACCAACAATTAGCTCGAAAAGTAAATAGTTATTCGAAATATTTATCTTTTATCAACAATAAAAATAATTTTTTTTTAATCAAAAGACTTACACACCCGCATGTATCGTGATTGATGATGCTAATAAATATAAAAAATAAGCAAATTGGCGAATAAAATCATATATATTTTCTAATATTTATTATTTCCAAAATTAATTTAACTAAGAAATTACTTTGAAAAGTATCAATTGTTCAAACAATTATTGAAAAAAAATCTATAAAATATTTGACTCATATATTCTTTTGCAATGTACATATTACCTATGAACCATTTTTTATTCATTGTTAAAAACCAATTCGACGATAGATGAAAATAGCAGCACATGAATTCTATATAATTTTCTCCGTAAAACTGAACAGCACTATTTTTATTATTGTAAATCAATATTCCTAATGAATTTTTTACAAAACAGTTATTTAAACAATGGAAAATGTTTTATAGGTATCAATTAAATATCACTCACCCAAACTTTCCTAATGCGCTATTGATTTTTACCCTACGTCCATTATTTCGGGCTTGAACTTCAGTTTCAAAATTTTATTTTATTCTTAGCATCAAACATCATGTTGTAACTCAAAATAAAATATTAATTGAAAATGATTTTTATTGATCTTCACTTATTTGTTCATAGCTAAGGCGAAAAGCCCAATTGGGAATAGAAATAATGAGTTTCAACTCGATTCACCTGATATTGACGATTCTGAATAAGATTGATAAGACAGCTTTTTTCTTATTTATTTTTAAATGCTTTTATTTTTCGTGAATTCGAACAAATTTGAATGCAAAATAAATGAAAATTTAAGAAACAAAATTTTGGACCACCCTAATGTAGAGCGGGAAATACTGAACCCTTTTCCAGCTCCAGCAATCAAGTTTGTAAGATTGTCGCTATTCATAATAAAAAAAGCCGGACGACTAGCCACGGCCATTTTTAATAACGAAAAGGCATTTAACGAGATGAAAAATAAGAGAAAAATGGAAGGGGTAAGAAGGTGCTCGACTATCTATTCAATTATCACCTTGATACGGTTGCGTGCATACAGGTAAGTATGTTACGTACGTTAATCCCTTTTCACGACTTCCGGCCATTCTCGGGTGTGAGCGACATGTCCTGTGACGTCAGAGACCGGGCACCAACTTCACGGATGCGCGAGCGCTCTAACGCCCGCCTTGCTCGACGTTTTAATGCCTAAATTATATAGGTAAATTGCTTCCATTCGCTCTACTTTGCCCCCTCGGGCAATCCTGAAGCTTTCCTCGAATCCACCCGACACACGTTTGCCACTAAAGCTTTGTGATTGATTTGATCAAGGCACAAATCGGGCCTCAAATATCTATAAATTAATTACCAACAAAATCTCGACATAATAAATTATTCCAACTGAAATTCCACATTACAAGTGTCACACATTATCATGTGTCATAGATAATACAAAAATACGCAAGCTTGCTGATGATCAAATAGGAAGATCCATACTCTTAATTCTAATCACGTCCACCATGTGAATCTTTCTATGCGAGCACATTAGGCTTTTGTTTCAGGCGTCTCTCGTTCCACTGGGACTCTTTTTAACACATTTCTTATAAGCCATTTGATGCTACACTTTCCTGTCCTGGCGTAAAATGTTAACTTCCTTTACGTCCATATCTTTTCTCAAGAAAGCGCTTGTGTTTCGATGGATTTTTATATCTTTTCGACTTAGGGTCTCATTCACAGCATTCTTTCCTCGGAATATCTCTATATATGCTACTATTTACTTGAACTAAATATAAATTTTTTGTCCGTCTTTATTTTTTTATTCTCTCAGCATGTCCAAACCATCACAAAATATTTTTGTCACCTTGGTCAGTGTTGCCTCTGCGCTAAATTCTTTGAGAATCCTCTCATTACTGACTTTTTCCATTAGCGTTTTACGATAAATATTGCACAGGATTTGCATGTCAACAGCATTGAGTTAACTCTTATCCTTTTCTTGGTAGGTTCAGGGCTTGCTATCGTATAGCACAGTGGGCGCAAGTACAGTGCAAGTCACCACACTTTCCTGTCCTGACATACAATGTTAGCTTTCTTTACATCCATACATTTTCTCAAGCAAGCTCTTATGTTTTGGTGACTTTTTATATCTTTTCAACTCAAGTTGTCATTCACACACTCCCACCATTTTTTCCTCGAAATACCTGTAGATATGCTACCATTTACTTGAACTAAATATAACTTTTTCATCATTCTTTCTTCTTCAATTCTCTCAGAATGTCTTATAGCCATCAAAAACAAATTAAGGCCAACCTTTTCAGTGTTCCTCTACACTGCATTCTTTGAGAAACCTCTCCTTGCTGACTTTGTCCATTAGCGTTTTATACATTGCATAGGAATTTCATGCTAACAGTGTCGAGCTTAATCTTATCCTTTCCTTGGTAGGTTCGGGTCTTGCTATTGTAAAGCGCAGTGGGTGCAAATACAGTGTAAGTCACCTTGCTTTCCTGTCCCGACGTACAACTTTGGCTTCCTTTACGTCCATGCATTTTTTTATGCAAGCTCTTGCGTTTTTATGGCTTTCTAAATCCTTCCAACTTAGAATCTTATGTACACATTGCATCATTCTTTCCTCGGTCTGCCTCTGGGTGCACTATCATTTACTTTATCTAAATATATTTGCCTTTCAGTCGTTCTTCTTTTATTTCCTCATGCTTAAACCATCTCAACAAAGTTCATTCATTGCTCTCAAACAATGTTTCCTCTACACTAAATTCTTTGAAAATCCTCTCATAACTGACTTTGTCCATTAGCGTTTTACCGTATACATTGCACAGGAATTGCATGCCAACCACGTTAATTTGTATTGGACAGAACTTCGATCCATCTGATCACCTGTTAAAGCAGCCTTTTTACTATGTTTCAATTTAATGACCGTCTATATGCACATTGAAGTCTGAACGTTTGAAGATATTCGGATTGGGTCATTTGGACAATTATGCAGAAATAAATTTTTCTTTCAAAAAAACAATGAATATAAATTGTTTCAATTAACTGTAAAGACTTTATGAGTAAGAAGTGCTGGTGTGTGACATTTTTAAAATCCCGAACCCAATGGGTTTGGTCGGAATTTTTTCGGATCGGTTTGACCATGTCGGGATTATGGTCGCAACACGGGCTGAAAACACAAACACTGGCCCAAAAATTTCCTAAACAAATTTTTTTAATTTCTGTTAATTTCCGTGTAAATTTAGCTACAATTTAGAGTAATCTATAATAGATTCATAAACTGTTACCAATCTTGGGCTAGTTTGTTATACCCCCCCCCCCAGCCAGCCTCTCGTTCACAATCATAGTTTTGTCTTGTTCTCCCCCACCTTTCAACTAGGGTAACGTAGATTTTTCAACAAAATAGGGAATAAATTCTCGTAAAGAGCACTAATGCTGATACCATATTCAATTCAATATGAAACTCTTTAAAATCAGAACATTTCATGACGAAATGTGTTGTATTTTCAACACAATAGTTGACTTCTTAAGCAAAAGAGATTTTCTACTATAAGCAATAAATTAACCCAAAAATGTGAATTTTTAACTAATTAGTACCACAAAAAACCAAATTGTTCTTTAAAACTTTCAAGCAGAAGATACGAATTTTCACTACGTTAATTGAACTTTTTAACCAAATACATAGTAACATTTTCCAGCCAGGAAGTCGAATTTTTCGAAGAATTCTCGACAAATAATTTAATTTTCGACGAAAAAAGAAAATATTTCATAGGTTCAAAAAACTATCGCCTCACATTTCATGATTGAATATTTGTAGAAATAAAATATCGGACAGATTCAAATAAATATTTCTATGGCGTCAACCATGAGCGAGTTGCATTAAACTAGTTCGCAAGTTCAAATGTAATATATATTTTCCTACATAGACAGCTGGATTCTTTCAGCCTAAATTATAATTACAATCGTTATTATATTATTATTATATTATTTAAAGACTGTATTCAACTCTAAATCATCAATTCCTCTAACACTTCTGTATGCACTAATAGTTTCCCGAGGCACCTTTTGTTCAAAAGATCAAATAAAAGTTATAAAATTATTCTTAGCATCTATGAGCAAAAATTAAACTTAGTGGCCTATGTCAGTTTTTTTAAGGATAAGATCGACAAATATCATGTATCTACATTATTTATATCGAGGCTAGATATCTTGAAAGAAATTGTCATTATTTTCATTATAATTTTATTATTTATTTTATTATAATAATAATTTACATAAGTAAAAAGTCTAGAAAACGTGAAAAATAGAAAATTTTAATAAAACGACGAGAACATGTAATATTTTTAACTCTGTTGAGACAACAAATTTACCATACTGAGAAATTGTTGACATGACCTAGTCTCTTTTCCATTTTCAAAATAATGCCTTCTAATTGTTTAAAAAAAATTTTTTTAATTAGAATTTTTCACAATCTTAAAAATAAAATAGATCAATAAGAGTCCATATATTAATTAATTATAAATACTCATTATTCTCATTCGTTAATGTTCAACAGAGTTATGTTTTCGATTTGTAAATATGCTTTTTAGTTGTATCATTTTCTTATTTTCCATAGAAAATTGCAGTAGTTAAGCAAAATTTGTAAAAATTATTAGTTATGGATAAACAGCAACTTGAAAAAGTATCAATTTGAGCCACGAAAGATTAGTCGAAAATTATTCATTCGATTAGTTGTGATATTTGCTAATTTTGTAGCGGAAATAAACTGTTTGATGAAACTACATCAGTTCACTTAGAAATGTATATATTAATTTGAAGAAATTCGTAAAAATAAAATAAGTAAAACATGAAAAAGTTTTGAAAATTTAAACGACGGTGTAGCATTAACAACTCTATTAAAACCATAATAAGGTTATATTGTGAAATTCTAAACGTGAAGTATTCTGCCCTAATTTGAAAATATTGCCTTCGGATTGTTTATACAAAGTTTAGAAAAATAACAATTTTTTAGAATCTTTAAATTACAATGGATCCATGGGCTCAAAATTAATTAAACATATTCAGGGTCTAAATGCTCTACTTTTAAGCAGAAAGCTGTTTTCGATTTTTGACATTTCTTTCGGTATTATATATTGCTTATTTTCCATAGAAAATTGCAATTATTTAGCAAAGAATCAGCTTCAATAAGTATCAAAAGGAGTGCCTAACGGAAGTTATTTTAATCTCATAGCTTTTTTTATGCAAAAGATACTTTAAAGTCTCTAAACCAAAATTTGTAAAATTTAAATAATTACTAGAAAAATCTTACTAATTCGTTTAGCAAAAAGTGAATGGCCAGAAATTAAAGTGCCCTGCAAAAGTTTGGACTCACTTTCAAAAATCTTTTTTTTTTTTGTATTTATCGCTTTAATTATACTAGATCTAAAAAAATGTCCTTTTAAAAGGTTGATTTTTTTCAAAATTCTGTTTCAAATAAGCCCACGGTGAAGCCAATTTGTCTAATTTTAAAGTAAACATTGCAAAAATAGTGTAAATTTAATGTTTTCTTAAATTTTCAATAACTTTCGAAATAGTCAAAGTTTTTCAATATTCTTGGGCTCATTTTGAAGCTTTTTTTCACCGTATCACAACAGCTTACGAGTATAAATCGTAAAAAATTTCTTTTTAATTGCAAGAATTTGAAGTTGTAATAAAAAGATGAATAAATTTGAAAATATCTTATCTGTAGGAAAATCAGAATAAAAGTTAAATAAATATATATTTTGGGGAAATTGCATAGAAAATTCGTGATTATATGTTTTATATATTTTACAAAAATATTTTTGTTACTAAAAATAATATTTCAATTTTTCCAACTGTTTTGTTACAAATTCAAGTTCTTGCAATTCGAAAATAATTTTTTTACGATTCGTACTCGTAAGCTGCTGTCGTGATACGGTGGTAACAAAGCTTCAAAATGAGCCCAAGAACATTGAGAAACGTAGACTATTTCGGTAGTTATTGAAAATGTAAGAAAACATTGAAATTTACACTATTTCTGCAATATCTACTTAAAAGCTACACAAATTGGCTTCACCCTGGGCTTATTTTAAACAGAATTTCGAAAACAATCAACCTTTTGAAGAGACATTTTTTTTAGCTTCGGTATAATTAAAGCGATTAATACAAAAAAAAAACGATTTTTCTAAGTGAGTCCAAACTTTTGCAGGGCAGTGTATTACAAAATTAATAATTGAATTAGTCGACATACTTCCTGATTTAATAGTGGAAAATTAATTTGCTTGATACAAATAAATAAATTGGGTAAGGACTGTGCCTAATACTTAAAAAAATGTTATAAAAAGAGAAATGTTTAATAAAATAACGGGGTGGTGTCGCATTTTCTTTCAATTCTGTTGAAACGATAAGAATCTCATAGTGTGAAATTCTAAACGTGACGCAGCTTGTCCCAATTTAAAAACATTACCTTCTAATTGTTTGCACAAAGTTAAGAAAAATAGCATTCTTTCACTATCTTTAAATGACAAGGGATCAATGGGCTCCAAATTAATTATACAAATTCAGGGTCTTCATGCGCTACATTTTTCTAATTTTTCATAGAAAATTTCAATTATTTAGCAAACTTTGTGAATGTTATTTGCCTTGTATAAGGACGAACTTGATTGTCTGAAGAAGATTATTTTTATTTTTTTTTCTAAATTTCCTTTTACGTAATAGATACTCCATTGCCTCTCGGAATGAAAATTGTTTAATAGTAATCATCTAAAATATTGTGTAATAGAGTTGTTTAAAAATACATTGGAATTTTTTTCAAATTTTCATGCATATCGCACGCAAATTTATTTGAATTCACACAAAAATAAATTTAGTTTTGTTTTTTCAAACAAATAATATTTCGAGGTGGCATGACCCTGAAGTTTAACACGCACGCCCAAAGTTAGAAATTAAAAAATACTTTTCTTTAAGTTTTTATTCAGAATCGTCAATTTTAGCTGAATTGAGTTGAAATACAACATTTTTCTTGACAAATGGCAGTCATAGCATACGAATAAAATATCATTTTTTAAATATCACACCCACAATTCTGTTTTATATGGTCCCAAAAAACCCCATGAGTTGAAAAATGAATATTGTGAGTTTTTGGCGCTAATTATGATTTTTTGCAATTTTTTTAATTTAAATTGTTTCTAATGCATAAAATAATACTTTGTAATGATAATCTGATGTAAACATAAATTTATAAATCAATTTATTTATGTTTTTAGCAATTTTCTCTTATAAAAGACAGTTGTAGTCGGGTGTGCGTCCCTCAGTCCGTTCGTCGTATTTTTTCCAGGGAAGGGATGGCATAGGCGGATAGTAGGGGAGGGAAATTTTGGAATGGGGAGGTTTTAGCGACTTAATCAAGTTTTATATAGAGAAAATAATTAATAAAAAATTGTTTTTAAATTATTTTTGAAAAAAGTTTCAATAAAATTAAACATTTTTTTTGATCAAAATTTGTTTTATCTTCTAGTTATAGTTGCGTTTTTTCCTAAAATTTTTAGCTACTTTTCATTTAGATTGAGGTACTAATTAAGTCATGTTAGCACAAATAATTGTTGCAAAACTTTATTATTATTTTTAATAATATTCTCTTTGCTTGATGGCAGAAAGTTGAGTTTTTTTCTGACAGAAAAAATATTTTTCAAATTCGTTCATGACAAAATGGCGTCAGCGCAAAATTGCTCCTTCGGCGCGTTTTTTCTTAAGGTGTCCACGTCCGCCAGTTTAAACAAAGTACAGTTTCGAGAAAACGCGTTTAAAGTTGTAGATATTCTAAAATCACCGGGGCATACCTGATAGGCGTTGCAGTAGGAATTGAAAATTTGGTCTTTTAGACATTTTTCCGCCCTCCATCTTTTGGTATATTATTTTTTAAGACCCTGAAACACCTTTTAAGCAAAAAATGTCGATTTTTTAAAAAGCCTACCGTGGTTTAACCACTTGATAATAAATTAAATTAAGAAAAATAATTGTTTAAACAAATTATTATCGTGGATAATTATCTTCATCTATATTAATGCTTGATAGTTTTGGTTTTCTCTCATATGTTTAATTTTGCTTTACCTTTTTAGTAATGCACAAATAATAAATAACCATTAGAGAGAAACATATTTTAAACAATCTCTTCCTTTTTCGTGACTATATATATATATATATATATATTTTTTTTTTG
>NC_046657.1:104788599-104791414 GCF_010883055.1 Belonocnema kinseyi | reverse complement strand
GTAAGATAGATTTTTGTTTAAAATCAATTTTTTAAAACATATTGTTTAATATATTATATTATTTTTTTAAATATATATAAATATATATTTTAAATATATTTCATATATATTTCATATTGGGAAAAGAGCGACAATAATTAATTTGCAAAAATACAAATATTAAAAAAAAATTATTCTTGTTGAGGTTTACTTGATTCATAACTAAAAAGTCAAAGCAAAACTAAAGAGTTTTTAAAACCGCAACTTTCTGGCAGTACTCTAAGAGAATATAGTTATAAACAATAATTAATGTTTTCAATAAGCATTTTTGTTAATTTTCATTAATTATTATTATCTCATGAAGTGAAAAGAGGACAAAAAGTTTATTAGTTCAAAAAAATCTGCAACTTTTTACATTTATCTTATAAAAGATATTTATAAACATTAATAAATTGTTCAAACAAATACATTTTTTTACTTCTATTATTTGTTCCATTACTGAGTATAAAGTTGATACAATGTTTAGAATTTCCTAAGAAACTGCAACTACCTATCATTAATCAAGAAGAAGATAGTTAGAAACAATCATAATTTGTTTAGATAATTATCTGTCCTAAATTAAATTAATTAGTAACTCACTTTAAGTGAAAAGTAGAAAAATTGTTCAAAATTTCAGAAGAAACCGCAACTTTATAGAATTATTCAAGTTAAATATTACAAAAAATAAACCATTTTTGGAAAAACTGCAATTTTCTAGAATTATTCTGAGAGAATATTTTTAATAATAATAATAATATTCAAAGAATTATGTTTGTTAACTTTAATCAAGTATTATCTCACTCTAATTGAAAATTGGACAAAAAGTGGAACATTTTTTAGAAAACTGCGACTTCCTATCTCTATTCTAAAAGAAGATGGGTAAAAACAATAAATTGTTTAAACAATTTATGTACACATCAAATTATCAGTATAAAGTATATTTTATGTATTAGAAACAGTTTGTATTCACAAAACCGCAAAAAAATCCCATTTAGCATTAAAAGGTCGCAAAACCCATATTTTCACTCATGAAATTTTGTTGGGACTCTATCCTGAGTTTCTACTGAATTCAGCTAATATTGTGGAGTCTAAATAAAATAAACGTATTTTTTCTTATGGGGAATACGTTTTTAACTTCATGGGGCTTGCGCCACCTCTAAATATAATTCTAAAAAAACTGCTCGCTTCGCGGGCACAATCTCATCGCGCGCTACGCGCGCGACTCGCTTCGCTGGCAAGTTTGAACGCGCCTAGGGCGCGCGACTTTTGGTTCTCGCGCTTCCCGCTCGATGTTGCATTTGTCTCGCCCTTTGCGCTCGGTCTTTGCATTTGATCCACATTTGTGCACAGACCTATTAATGTTAACGAACCAAACATCGACGATTGTAATTTGGTTATTGTGAATTCTCCTTTGTTAAAGCTTCTTCGGCTTTAACGTACACATTCCTCATCACGCATCTCGTGCTTCATACTCGATTTTGTCCAAAATGTTAACTTTTCTATATTATGTTTAACACTTCTGTATCAAACTTATAATACATTTATTCAGATTATTTAGTTATAGACAGTTTTAACATAAAACTAATTCTTCATGATCTCTTCTTCTCATTATGATGAGAATGTAATAATACATCATTTTTGTGCGACAAAAATTTGAATTTTCGATTTTTTAACAAAATTCAGAAAGTTGTTATGATAATCGTGTAGGTCTTTAAAAACTAATATTTTTCTTTTGTTGACTTTTTTCATGTGGTGCGTTGAATGACATAGAATAGTCATTTTCGTGTCGAAAAGTGATTCATTTTGAATTTGTAGTTTTTTCCAGTGAGTTTAATTTGAGCTGTTTCATTTTGTTCGTATCTTGCATAGTTTAACCAAAAAATGGAATTTGTGGCTTTTCTATTTTTTTTGTAGGATCAAATTTGGAATTTTCAAATTTTTGACCAAATTAAAAAAATTGTTATCATGATCTTGTAGGGATTTCGAAAATCAAAGTTTTTGTTTTCTTGACTTTTTTTCGTATCATGCGTTGTTTGGCTTAAAATGTTCATTTTAATTTGTTTTTTTGGATTTTGAAAATGCTCTAACTCTGGTAATTTTTGATATTTCAAAAAAAGTCATGAAGATAAATTGTTCAACTTTTCGAATACTCTAAATAACCGTACAGAGAATTTTGGAATTTTAAAAAAAGTGGTCTAAAAATATTCAAAATGTGCCAACTTTTTGAATTTTCATCCAAAATGGCTGGCTAATGAACCTGACCTTTCGTTTAGGACACTAAACGAGTGTGCCAAAGGGCAATCTAATAGATTAATTTTTTTTAAAGTTGTGTTCACATAAAGAAATACAGACATACAGACAGACACATTCGTAAAAACCTGTTTTTCAGTTTCAGAGGGTCTCAAAATGTAGACATTTGACAGAAACTGGGGGGGGGGGGGTCAAATTTTACACAAATTTAATACCTTCTCTGATGAGAATGTAAAAAATGGATTCATATTTTGTGAATTCAAACAGATTTCCAGGCGATTTCCATGCAAATTCGAAAAAATTTCTGTTCGAAAACCGTATTATGCGTGCTATGCGTCCACAAATTGCCCTTTTACAGTCTGTCAAGTTAAAGCGTGGGTGGCTTTACTCGCAGTCGGTAAGGTGTATCGACATGACTTTGGTGTCAAAATATTAAGAAGAGCTTCCTCTTTCATGCTTTTTGATTTAACATTCAGTTTGCTTTCAATTCTCATCTTGTTACCACGTTACAAAAATGAGTTCCGTATACGCTTCGCGCTTCGAGGCT
>NC_046657.1:104763529-104788499 GCF_010883055.1 Belonocnema kinseyi | reverse complement strand
GAGCTCTTCTTAATATTTTGACACCAAAATCATGTCGATACACCTTACCGACTGCGAGTAAAGCCACCCACGCTTTAACTTGACAGACTGTATTAGAAAAAAACTCTGTGTACTTTCCAAGCTGTTATTATAGATTTCACAAAAAATCTTATTTGATTTAAAATTAAAAATGTTTCTTTTTTAATGCGAGAAAATTCCAGTAAATTCAGTTTCAATAATATAACAAAAAAAATCCATTTTCAAGATATTTCTGGATGAACTATTCATTAAGGTAGAATTAAATTCGACTATTTGGTTTTGATTTGGATTTTCTATATAAAATTCCATTTATAAAGTTTTCTGGGCATGTTTCTCAGGTAAGCGTATGCAATTATTTAACTTTGATACCGATATTTTATTTTTAAAGTTTATAAGTAAGAAAAATGTAACATTTATGTGCATAATGAAATAGAAAAATTCAAGATATGAAATGTAACATTTCATTTATTTGAGACAGATGCATATAACAGTATTTGAATTTATATTTGACAAAAAAATGACAAAAAAAACTTTTTTCTCTATTTTTATCACATTGTTTACATATAAATAATAGTATTCAAAACCACAAATAATCACAAACGGTTAATTTTGGCTAGTTCTGTTAAAGATTTGAGCTTCTCTTTACATATATTGATCCTGTATTATGTCAAATTTTATTTAACTTTAAAACTTGACACTCTAGAGGCTTTCCATATTTTTAAAGATAAATACTTCTAACAAGCAAAAACGTTAATAATACTACATTTTAGTTGAAAAATATTTTTTTTCTTCTTGTTTTCCATATAACTATTTTGTTGACAATTTTTATTGTCGGAAATTAATTTTCTTACTTGAAAATTTAACTATACAATACTTGGTTGAAAAAATATCTTCTTCAATTAAGAATTTAACTATTTGATTGAAAATTCATTTCTTTGGCTGAAAATGATACTATTAGTTTTAAAATTCCTTTCAAAATTCAAAATTTGGTTAAAAATGCATGTATTTCGTTCACAATTAATCTTTTTTAGATAAAAAATTAATCTTCTTGATTAAAACTTTATTTTTTGCTTGAAAATTCGTTTTTTTTATTTAAATAATAAACCTTTTTGTTAAAAGTTCGTTTTTTGATAAGAATTTTTTTCAAGGTTGCTATTCCAATTTTGTAACAAGCTCGTCTTTTTGTGCTGAAATCTTAACAATTTTATGTGATTTTGTCTTTATTGACTGAAGAATATTTTTTGGTTGAAAACTCAACTCTTTGTTTTTTGAAAATTCCTGTTTTTGGTTTAAATATGACTGTTGTCACTGAATGTGTGTTATGTGTCACGTGTGCCATTAAATGTCAAAAAAAATTACAATTCTGCTGAATATGTCTAGCTTTGGTTTACTACAAAAATTTGACATCAGTGAATCTTATATTTTTGTCAGTTTAATTATGTTTCTAATTAACCAATTGGCATTGAGGAAAAGTGACAAAAATGCCCTCGAGATTTTCGTGACACATTTTTTAAAGAAACGAACAAGCAGCAAAGGCAAAAGCACGCAACAATGCGAAATTTTAAAGACAAAACACGTCTTTATAGCACAAAGTTACATTTTTGGTTCCGCATAAAAATTCGAAGGAAGCTATTACGTAGCTTTTGTAGATGAATAACTCATTTCTATAGACTTCATGAATTTGAAAGAAATTTAAAAAGTCTTTGAGAAAAACCTATAGCATTTCAAAGATGCATGGTCTTGGTCTTTTACATTTTTCACATATGCATGTTTTATATTTAACATTAAAAAATGTTCATATCAAAAAAAAAAAAAAAGTTTCAAGATAGTTTGTAGAGCTTTTAAAGTCTATTTCGAAAATATAATTTTCTCACAGATACACAAGAAACATTAATAAAAATGTACAGATATAAGCAGCTTGTGCATACTATTTCGATTATGAAAACAGATTGACATTTAACATTTTTATCAAATTTTGCATAGAAACAAAATATTGAATATTCCTATAGAAATTTGTTATATTGATGACTAGAACAGAAACATAAGATCAAATATTTCTTAGTTGTATAAAATTTTCATTTATCATTCACTATGGAAAATTTTAAACCGTTTATCTATTAAGCTGAATTTTCTAGAAGTTATAACATTAAAATAAGTTTGAGAACCTTGTTACTTTGAAACTTACAAAGGGTATAAACAATTTTCAATACAAAATAAAATGTTTGAATAAGCATTTATTAACAAAATTTTTGTTTATTTGTTTCTAAAGTTATATAAATGTGTAATTTTTCTGAGATTCTTGAGGAAAATTCTGCCATGAATTGGAAGAACACGGCAGAATGAAGCCAATTTCTGAAAATTTCAGATGTCGAAAAAGTCTAATTTTTTTGTCTTTCAGGATTTTGTAAATATGTAGAAAAATTTAATTCAATTTAAAAGATATTTGAACTTTAGAAGTTTGGAAGCATCTTAAAACTGACTCGAACTATATTTCTCAATTTTTTTTAAACTGCTCAAGATATAAAAAATTTCCCTCAAATCTTTGATATATTTTCGACATTTATAGAAATCTTTCGAAATGTGTTTAGGCCTTTTTAAAATTTTTTGTAAAAATTAAGTTTTAAAAATGATAAGTCAATAAAATTTTTCCTACGAATCTCAAGAATTCTTCAAAAATTTAAATCTCTTAAACCTTCTCAATATTTTTTTTAATTATTAGAATTTTTGCCAAATTTTTCTTAAAACTCTGAAAAATGCGGAAAAAAGCTTCAAATATTCCAAATACTGTCACAAAAAAATTTTGAAATCTTTTGAAACCTTTTGAAAGCTTTTTAAATATTATTGTAAAATTAATTTTTTTTAAATTATTATAATTTTTTCTTTGAAATTTAAGGAAAACTTTTTATTATCTTGTAACGTTTCAAATCCGTTAAGAAGCTTTAAAGTAATTATTTTCAAATTTTCAAGAATGAAAATTTTTCGAAACTTTTTTGAAATCTTTTTTACTTTTAAATTAATTTTGATAAATCCTGATAAAAGAAGTCTTGTAAATGGTTTTACAGAATAAAAACTAACTACTGATAAGAGCCACCATTGTGCTCTGAAACGTTTGTTTCAATTACAAATTAATTGAATTATTTATCCTGAACTTAAAGCCAAAATCACCATCCAATATTATGAACGATTATTTTCACCGAGGTTCAATATAATTCTCCCACTGAGTATTATGGATAATTTAAAACGTTTCAGAATATTGGCCAATTTTCTCTTAAAGTTCATTTAAAAAAGAAATAATAAATCAGTTTAAATTTTCCCAGGAATTTAAAGAAATTCGTTTCATGCTCTTGGAACAATTTATTATTATTATTAAATATATTATGTAGATAACCTCACAATTCTCATAAACCTAAAGTTTTCAGACTTTTTATTTTAAACGGAAGAAAAAACGATAGCTTTATTCAATCACGAACGCGGGTTTTCCGGCAATAACAGTTTCGAGATTGTGATAGTTTCGAGATATTATTCGAAAATGGCGCCACGGACTTTTCAATGTCCTGGTGTCCGACGCCAATGGGGCAAAAGCCGGGGTTTATATGTTCATGTAAAATTCCTTTGCATCCTGTTTTCTTAGAAATCACAATACACACGCTTCTGAAACTTGGCATAGCCATTCCCTATGGCTTGATGAAGGTTTACATGTAAAAAATTGTATACTTCTTTAGCTTTTTGTTATTTATGAAAAATAAAAATTCTGAAATTATAATTTCAGAATTATATAGGATATGAATGAGAAGGCTTATTAAATGAACATATTTACCTCTGTATTTTTTAAAATCTGCGCACATTTGCGCGCCTAATTTTTCTTCAGCATGACAACGTCGTTCGAGTCGATCGCTGTCTTTGTTTCGCAGGGCTACTCGCTAATCACATGCAGTTATCTAACCTCTATAATTTGAATATAGTTTTAAAATGTAAAATCTTTTTTTTTTAAGGTTATGCGATGACACTTTTTCATCAAATTTGCTTTAGTCATCCACTTACGTTTTTTTATATGTAAATAAAAAATGTCGCTCATAAATCTAATGCAGCTAACAAAGTTACAAAATTTCGTAATCAAAATTCTATAATACTCAACAAAATTTACAAGCAAACAATTAGAAATGAAAAAAAAATTAAATAAGGAAAAATATATTTCAAGAAAAACATTTCCAAAACCAATGAATAAATTTTAAATTAAAAAAGAAACATTGAACAAATTTAAAATGTTTAAAAATCCCGGTTATACGTGATCTTTGCAAATAATACACAAAATATTCAACGAACGAAAATCTACAACGACAAAAAACTAAATATGTTATAAAAAATGAATAAACTTCAAATTAAAAAAGATAAATATTTTTAACAAAATGTATTGAAGAAAACTCTTCAATATACGTAATTTTCACGAATAATAAACAAAAAATTTGAATAACTAAAATCTCTGCAAAAAAACTAAACAACTTATTAAAGAAGGTAAAATTTTAAAAAGCTCCCGGTCTGTGTATGCTTCACAATCAAATAAATGAAAACATATTTTTTAAATACTCCTATTTAAAATAGTTATAATTATAAAATAAATTTAAAAAATGTAAATAATAAATATAAAAATTCCAAATCATGACAATACCATTACATAAGTGAATTAATTGCAAAATAAACATTTGGAATAATAAAATTAATTGAACAATACGAAGACCCTATTATGAAATTGTGAACGTGAACTAGTCTGTTTCCATTTTCCAAGCTATTTTCAAAATATTCCCTTCTGAATGCCTGCACAATGTTACGAAAACTATTAATTCTTTTTAAATTACAGTGAATTAATGGGCTATACATTGATTATGCATATTCAAGATTTTCACGCGTTATCGTTCAGCAGAATTCTGTTTTTTTTTTCAAATTTTTTACTATTTAAAGAAGGGTGGATTTATAATGAAATATATTGATTACAAGGCTAAAAACGCGATTTTTTCAGAAGAAAGTTAAATTTTCAACAAAAAAGTTTACTTTCAACCAATGAAGATGACTTTTCTACCATAAAAGATGAATTTTTAATCGAAAAGGAAGAAGTTTCTATAAAACAGTTGAATTTTCAGTTAAATTTTCCACAAAATAATTAAATTTCCTATAAAAAAGACGAATTTTCAACAAAAGACAAAAAGTTTTTTAATCAAAAGAGATAAAATTTTAATTATATAGTTAATTTTTGAAATAAAAGTATGAATTCTTCATAAAATAGAATAATTTCTACCAAAAAAGTGGGATTTTCAACAAAATACATGAATTTTCTACAAAAAAATTGAATTTCGAACCCGATAATTTGATATTTTAACAAAAAAGTTGTTTTATAACAAAATAGTTGAGTTTCCAACTAAAACTATGGACCATCAACCAAAAAAAAGTAGGTCAAATTTTTCAAACAAGTAGTGATATTTTATTCAACCAATAAATATGAATTATCTACGAAAAATGTCATAGTTAATGTTTCAACCAAAAATAATTTTAATTTAATTAGAGAACAGTTAAATTTAAGAGAAAATACAAATGTTCAACAAAGTCGTTGAATCCTCAACTAAAACAAATAAATTGTTAACCAAAATCGTTATTTTATCAGTATAAAAAAATCCATTTTTAATTAAAAAAGGTCAATTATGTACCGAAAGTAGAATTACTACATTTGCAGATATAAGATTGAATTTGCAAAAAAAAAATTTTTAAGCATAAAGATAAATTTTTGACTATAATCATTTTTAACAACGTAGTTTTACTTTCACCACAATAATGTTAATTCTCAACGAAAAATGTAATAGTTGATATTTCAATAAATATTAATAAATATTTTTAAAAAAATAGTTAAACCATTAGCATAACAGATTCACCTTCGACCAAAATATAATTAAATTTTGAGTTACAAAAAGTTGAGAACGAAAACAAACGATTTTTGAAGAAAATAGTTGAAGTTGCAACAGAAGAAATCCATTTTTAACCGAAAATAAATGTTTTACATTCAACTAAGTAATTGAATTTTCAAAAAGAAAATTAACTTTTAACGAAGAGAATTAATTTTCTATTAAAAAGACAAATGGTGATTAAAAAGAAATAAATTCCATACCAATAATAAAATAGCACAATTTTTTATTAAACAGAATGAACTTCTAACGAAAAATATTTGGATTTTCATATTGGTTTCTATTAATTCAGTTCGCATTTAAGCAAAAACAACCGAGAAAATGAGGAAAAGTAGAAAGTTTCTTAATAAAAGAGGAAAGGAAATAAATTCGTAACCCTGTTAAAATTTATCATCCGGAAATGTACCAAATGTTATCTCAGCTCATAACATTACTTCCTTAGATCCCCCCTCCCCCCCAAGACTGTTACTAACCGTAATTTTGAATCAGAATTTTTAAATAGAATAGTGACTTTCATTTAAAAAACCTCATTTATGCATATAATATTAAATGTTTTTGTCAAACATAATGAACAAAATTAATAACATGAAAAATGTTTTTTTCGAAAGAATATGATAGAATTAAAAAAAGACAGGTTTTCCGTGAAATAACCATTTATACATTATTATTTGCAGAGTTTTCCAAAATTATTAAAGGAAATTATATCTATAGGTATTTTACAAAGTAAAAAATATATTTTAAAAATGCGGCTAACGAGAAACGAACACGCAACCTTCGGGCCGAAACGCCGCGAAAAAGTGCATATTAATGTTTAGCTAATGAATAATAAAATAATAACCTTACATTTAAAAAAATTATAAACCAAAAGTGAAATTTATCATTATTGGTCGCTCCTTGTAATGGTCAAAACTGTATAGGAGTTTCAATGTGGACAAAGTGAATGAATGATTTTGAAGATTATTATACATAACTTTTGTCGATCTTTCCAATAATAATATTTCTTATTATTTTTATTTAATACTAAGCAGGCCTGTGTTTATGAGAAAGTATGTTGGTATTTCCTAGTGAAAAATAAAAAATTATGGTGTGTCAAAAACACTGGGGTGGAGGTGGCGGTAGCCAGTTTCACCACTCTGTAGATCTTCGTCTGATTTAAGAATAAACCAATTCGCTCCTAAAATGATACAGTGAAATCTGACTGATTTCCAGTGAAGTTTTACTGGTTGAAACGGCCAGAAGTGTGTCACTGCCAATGAAGGAAATTTCGCCGGTTCACTCAGTCGGATTTCTTCACTGGTTTAATCAGTGAAGTTCACTGATTTTCACTGATTACTCAGTACCAGTAGTCAGCCGTACGCGCTGCCATCCGTAAATGCAGAGCGTTGCTTAATGATAAATCTACTGATTCACCCAGTCAAAATCAAAAAGTAACAAGATTTAGTAGTGATAACTAGAAGTGATTCAACCAGTGACGATTTCGCTAGTTCAGTTTAGGAGAGTTTGGTCTCATTTATTTTTGGATGGAATTTCACATTGAACAGCAGTTTGAAATACTTATTTTTAGATGCAAAGAGCACATTATTTGGTAATAATAACTTCTTTATGAACGAATATCTTGCGAGCGATCTTTGAACTTTGAACTTTGATTGACCAATGTTAACCAATTTGTGCGACGTGCTCTAATAGGGAATTTGAAGATTTAGAGGCACTATGTCAGTTGAACCTAATTGACACGCCGTATGTCAGAATTACATCTTCTCTCCTTCTTGTTGTACGATTTTCGTCCTCCTTTCTCCCAGCAAAGAGAATCTGTTGCCGAGATTAGCCCACGCTGTTCTGCATTCACACTTGGCTTGCTCGCGATGCGGAAGAAATTCCGCATCTTGCTTTAAGACGCCTGCAACGTATCAAGTCAATTGTACTCAAAATACAGGCACTTAAAGCTTGGAAAACTATTATAGACGATATTTTACCTGATATTTCAACTTTCATTGCACAAACGAAATTATATTGAAGCGGTTAAAATAATTGAACGCTATGACTCCAAATTACAAATGTAGAGGAAACATAGAGGAAGCGAGGCCCAGTCGCGGGTCGAAAAAGCCCGTTCAATCAGTCCTTTCGTGAACCTTTTTGGGAGACAAAGGTTTTCGAGGACGCTTCGACGATCTGCTATTTTTCTTAGGTAAATTTCTTTTAAACTGTAGTGCGTTTAGGATAGTCACTTAAGCAGGCAAATAATCAGGAGTAGTTTTCATTTCCAAGCATAGTGATTTCTAGTTACTCCTAAATAAAATTTCAAAAAGTAAATTATGATAAAAAGTCGTTACATAAAATACCAAAAATAACTCAATCGTGTATCTATCGATATGAGTATTAGGAAAACCTCAATTATGCTAAAGAGCAATGGATTTGGAATGTTCTTCAAACAGTTTTTATACTGGAGCTTAACAATACCCCGTGCAGAAATCTCCATCTGGTCCCAATCAAGGCCAGACCAGTCCAGGTCGGGTCCCGATCGGGAATCCTGGTCGGTTCCAGATCGCGGATGAAACACACGCCCAGATCGGGGCCAGGTCGGGACACTCAATCGGTACATCAGATCAGTGCCCTGTCGGTGCCCGATCGGTACAGGATCAGTCCCATTATAATCCATTCGTGAATTTTACAAATGGAGATTTGATATAATTAAACTTGAAACTATCGAATGGTCCTCTCCTTTCGAAGGTCACCTTAATATTTTGAATTTCGAATTAGTTATTTTAAGTTAAAATTAAGGTACTACAGGCACGAAAAGAAGAGGTTTCAGACTACTATTGTAGATGGTATCAGTTTCGAGGAAAAGGTTTGTTTTTATGAAAAAAACGGACGACAACCAGAAATATTTTAAATAACAATTTTAATTACTTGAAAAAAAATGTTGTCTATAAAACTTCTTAACAAATTAGAAAAAGTTTTTTCGCAAACAGATTCCCTATAACTTGACATTTTCGAATACTTCCAAGGAAAATCATCGGGAAATAACCTATGATTTACGATTTATTAACATTTTACTGTAAATAAATTCAATTTTCTGCCAATTGCATTACTTCTTGAAACATTCGAGAAGGTGGTTGTAGATAATATTTTCGCCCAAAAATTGAGTTATCATTTATTAGATCGTTTTATAAGATACCGAATACGACGCATGCGCAGTTGAGTAACTAGCTCTTGTTGGAATCCCTACACAATCAGCATTTTTCATTTTGATTGCACTACTTAATTCTGAAATTCATGTTATGAAAATTTGTCCTTAACTTATTTCTGTAATGAATTTCTTATTAATGCAGGATCAAAGTTTCAATAACATAATCGATTGTATCACATATTTTATTCTCATACTCTAAAAACATTATAATTTTGTGCATACTGCAATTCACTGTTTGTCAATAGATTTGATAATTCTAACTCTACATTAAATCGAAAACCTTGAGTAAATACACTAATCTTACCTTAAACAATCTAATTAATTAATAATTTATTTGAGGTTAGGTTTCAGTGAGCCTGCGGAGTGTAATTTCTTACTCTCATCTTCCTTTCACAGGTTTCGAGGTCTACTGACTGGTGTTTGGGGCCTCCGAACACGTGGTTTACTCCCTTTATGCATTTTTAATCATTGCCAGAATATTATAAACGAGTAGTACGTATACAAATTTCACTGCATTGTCAGAAAAAAAACAAGCAGCACCAGTTCTGCGAGCGCATGGAAATGGCGTTTCAGTAGGAACTTGGTCTGGCCCGGCCGGGCCCAGGTATGGGCCACAGAGTTCTACCGATCAGGGCCAGATCGGTATTACGTTTGAAATCAGGCGATTTCTGCACGGGACAATCCGATTTCTCACCATAAAAGAGGAAGTTCCATCTAAATAGATTGAAGGCGAAAAAATTACTTTATTCATAATTTTCATGAATAGAATTGTAGAATTCGATAAGGAGGACTTCCAGAATTAATTCTCAAATTTAATTAATTGGAAAATTCAGAGACATTGTGAGTAGAATAAGTAAAAAGATCATTTATTCACTGCCAAGTTCAAAAAAACTTGCGGACATGTGAGTATTTTATATAGAGTTCGGAAAATATGTTGATTTTTATTCAGAAATCACACCTAGTCTAACAATATGAAGGTATCGTTAAAAAAAAATTAAAGTCGTGTAAAAAACCTTGATTACACCGGCACACAAAAAAACAAGTGGTCTGTCCGACAGACTACACTAATATATTAATATGTTTTTGGGGTCGCTGAATTCGAATCCAGTGTCCAAATAACCAAGTTGGCTCATATTTTTCTGAAAAACGAAAAAGTAGACGTAAAATCGACAAAAACAGCGATTTTTCAGGGGTATTTTTGCAAAAAAAAAAATATATATATATATAGTATATTTTCTCGCCCGGTGGACTTAACCAACATATTTATATATTTTTTGAGCCGCTGAATTCAAATCCGAGGCCAAACTAACCAATTTGTCTCGTACTTTTTCGAAAATCGCAAAAATAGACGTAAAATCGGCGAATACAGCGATTTTTCTTGTATACTTTTGCAACAAAAAAATTTTTCATGTCCTGTGGTCTAAATCAGGTCAAAATAATCCAGCTGGCTCATATTTGATTGAAAAATGCAAAAATGAAGTTAAAATCGACTAAAACAGCGGTTTTTCGTGCATATTTTTGCAAAAAAAAATATATCTTCAATCCCGGTGGACTTATCCAGCATATCCTTTTCTTTTTTAGGGTCACTGATTCTGAATTCGGGGTTTAAATCACCCAGTTGGCTCATATTTTATCGTCAAACGCAAAATAGATGCAAAGTCGACGGAAACAGCGATTTTTCATGTATATTTTCAGAAAAAAAAATTTTTTCATGACCGGTAGACATAACCAGCATTTGTATATGTTTTTTGGGTAGCTGAATCCGAATCCAGGGTCCAAATAACCGAGTTGGCTCATAGTTTTTTGAAAAACACAAAAATAGAGGCAAAATCGAACAAAACAAATGACTGAACAAAACCAATGACAGATCCCGCTCGAACTTCACGTCAAAACAAATGATTGTGAAACAAACAAATGAAAGATCGCGCTCGAACTTCACGTTAGTAAAGAGGACAGTGGTGATAATCTCTTTAAGCGTGCTTCTTAATGTGACTTCAGCGCAGTTTTAAAAACTAGTTTACTATACTATACTTATACTATTACTATCAACTACTAAATCAAAACAGATCATACCTTCTAAGCGCTGTTTCAATTCCAATTTATCCACTTCCATTATAGCGCATATTTGCGTGGGTGATCCAGATGCATTTTGCTACATATATGGTAAATTTGAGGTTTTAGAAAATCGAAGAGTAATCAGCGACGACATAAAAACTATTTATAAAAGCTGTTTTGGTATGGAAGTTCAAAACCAAAGTGAAAATTGGGTTCCTCACAAAATTTGCAGTGCTTGTTATAAGGCATTCAATCGATTGAAAGACAGAGCCGGAAATAAGAAGACCCTTAAGATTCAAGAACCTACGATATGGAGGAAACCTCTTCGAAAAGAGGAATGCTACTTTTGTATGACAAACCTGACAGGAATCAATAGAAAAAAGGAAAGTGCTATCGAATATCTTGATGTACCTAGCATCACTAAATCTGTAGAAAATAACGATGTTACAAAAAAATCAAAAAATTTGTCACTTGACAGACAGACGACTGAAACAGAAGGAAATAAAAGTACTGATGAAGATTTCGATGTGGATCTTGATGAAAGTGACATTTCAGATTATGGTAATGACGAGGATGATGATGAAAGCAGCTATGTTAATACAGAAGTGTACATGCCAGACAATGAAAAGAATAAAGTCCCTAAGCTATTTACGTCTGAAGAATTGAATGATTTATCGCGAGATCTCGGTCTTCCTAAAGATGCTTCAGAGTATCTTGCTTCCGTTTTGAAAAAGAAGAACTTATTAGCTAAAGGAGTTATATCAAGTTTCTACAGAAATAGGGAAAAAGAGTTTAGACAGTTTTTACTTCTGAAGAAAATAATCATGGAAAATTAGTCTATTGTAAAAACATTGACGGAATAATGAGAAAAATGAAACCTGAACTGCATAGACTGGAAAATTGGCGGCTATTCATTGACTCTTCTAAGGGCCGTCTAAAAGCAGTGTTATTGCATAATACTAATGTTTACGCTCCAATTCCAATCGCACATTCTACGGAACTGAAAGAGCATTACAGTAATTTAAAATTTGTCCTGGAAGCAATCAATTACTCAACTTGTAAGTGGAAATTTTGCGGGGATCTCAAGATTCTTTGAATCGTTTTAGGACAACAATCAAGGTAGACAAAAACACCTTGTTACTTGTGCTTATGGGGCAGTCGAGATCGCGTTCGTCATTACAAAAAAAAAAGATGGCCAAAAAGAATATCGTTTGAGCAAGGACAAAAAAATATAATTGAAGATCCTCTAGTTGACCGAAAAGAAGTTTTGATTCCATCCCCTCATATAAAGCTGGGTCTTATAAAACAGTTTGTCAAAGCGCTTGACAAGGATGGCGATTGCTATGCGTATTTGGAAGATCAATTTCCACAACTTTCCGAGGCAACATTGAAAGAGGGGATCTTCGATGGACCGCAGATAAGAAAAATGTTTCAGGATCCAGAATTCATTACAAAAATGTAATAAGAAAAGTCCAGACTATCAAAATGTGGTTTCAGAAATGGTAACAAACTTAGGTAAACTAGGCTGCCTTATGAATTTGAAGCTACATTTTCTTCATTCACATATAAATAAGTTTCCAGACCACCTCGGAGATTTTAGTGAAGAGCAAGGCGAACGTTTCCACCAGGATATAAAAGAGATGGAGAGGTGATATCAGGGATGTTAGGATATCAACATGATGGCTGACTACTGTTGGAGTTTAAAACGAGATCAAGTCAATCAAGGTAGCAAACGAAAGCGAAACCCACTATGTCGGTCTTTTGAGGACAAAAGGGTTCGATACAAGTGATATAAAGAAAAATAAAAAATAAAAGAACCCTATAAGCGTGAGAGGCAAGGGGACTCACGGTAATAAAGCACCCCAAAGGGAACAGAACTTACTACGTCCACGCCGTTGTTCCTGGGTAACGCTAAAAGCAAATAAAACAATCCCAGTCAAGGAAGGTAAATGTTTGAAGGTTTTCGTCGATATTATGTCAAATTTGCGTTTTTCGATAAAATATGAGCCAACTGGGTTATTTGAACCCCGGATTCAGAATCAGTGACTCCAAAAACATAAGGATATGCTGGATAAGTCCACTGGGATAAAGATGTATTTTTTTGCAAAAATATGCACGAAAAACCGCTGTTTCCGTCGATTTTACCTCTATTTTTGCATTTTCGAAAAAGTACGAGCCAAATTAGTTATTTGGGCCTCAGATTCGAATTCAGAGACCCAAAAGACATAAATATAATTGGTTAAGTCTACCAGCCGAGAAAATATTAGTTTTTTTGCAAAAATATACCTAAAAATCGGTGTTTTTGTCGATTTTACGTCTATTTGTTCGTTTATCAGAAAAATACGAGCCAACTTGGTTAATTGGACACCGGAGTCGAATTCAGCGATCCCAAAAACATATTGATATGCTAGTGTAGTCTGTCGGACAGACCACTTTTTTTTCACATAAATGTCAAGGATTCAAAATCAAACAATTGTCTCTCGCTTTTGGGAATCATATTTAAATCTTGAAGAAAAATGAAATATCGATTTGGGATCAGTGGATCAGTGGAAAAACTTTAATTAGAATTGATCAAGAAGAATTCAGATTGCCTAGAGTTTCTTTATTGTAGAATTTGAGAATAGAATCTTTCGTAATTGTTTCATCGTTTGACCGTTATTGACACCGACGCGTTTACTCGGGCCCCACTTTCCTGAACGGAACATAGTAAATATAAATGAATAATATTTTATAGATTCATATCTATATAAATGGCATGAATTGGTACATTTTTCATTAAGTAAACGAAAGAAGAAATATCAAAGTCGAAGTAAAATCCATCGACCCTAGATCGACGAGTATTTACATGGCCTGAAAAGAAATAAATGTAACAATATACATACTGCATGAAATCCAAGACGAGTTTTGAACATTATTTTTATGCTCCAACTTTTTCTGGTACAAAATTACTTTGTTTTCTACCGGTTTTTCTTGCAAAATTACTTTAATGTTCTTGCTTTGCTCTAAATTTTTCCGTTCCAATTATAAAATTACTTTGCACATTCCCTAATTAAGAAATTACACTTCTGCCTGCTCTACGTGCAAAATTATGTAAGTACCTGTTCCGACTTCTGAATTACTGCTGTAACCACAAAAGTAAATTTCGATCTGTTCCAAACATAAAATTGCATTTTGACCTGCTCCAAATATAAAATGGTTTTAACAACTGTTCAAACTATAAAACTGAACTTGAACCTGATACCAGTACAAAAGCATCATATAGCTCTTATTAATGCAACATTGTTCTCTCACCTAATCCCACTACCAAATATTACATTTTAGTTCAGAATTTTCGCATTTCCTTATTTTTATTTTCGATTTCACCTCCTATTTCAGAGCTCCATGAATGTTACCCTTGATACATGACGTGGATTTAACAACGAAAACAATGACATCTGAAAAATAATATCTGAAATAATACATTTACTAAGAAAAATATTGTACACCTCAAAAGCTTACTTTGCGAAAATGAGGGGCTAACTTCCCATGCACCCCACTATTGCAAAAATGTAAATTTTTTTAAAGTTCTAAGTATATTTAACATAGTTCTAGTGTTTCTTATGCTTTCAAGAAATAGTTCCGGCCAATTTCACTAAACAAAATTTCGAAAAAATAGCCGCCCCCACCCCCACAGTTTTCAAAAATTCAACTTTTTTAATTATCCTGTAGTTCCAAAAAAGTTCTTGAGTTCTCTAGAACTAAAATTTGAATAAAAAAAACCTTAAAGTAAGCACATTTTGAAAAATTAAAAGTTTGACGAATTTCTTGTTTAGAATTTAAAAGTGCTGATCAGGGCTCTGGACCCATCCAAAAGATTTATATTAAACACTCGTATAATATTTTTCCATTCAACTAAAATTTACAGAACCCCAGAAGAGTTATACCAAACAGTCTTGTGACATTTTTCGATTAAATAAAAATTCAAAGCAATACGACGCTTTAAAGTAAGCCGAAATGTTTGGACTTTTACAATTTGGAGAGTTCCAAGAGTTTTGATACGATCTCCCCTCCCCCTCCCTTCCTTAGAAGAGTTTTATTGAAAAGTATTGTAACAATTTTCGATCAAGTTAAAATTCAAATTATGACAGCACGCTAAAGTGAACCAAAATTTTTTTGTTTAAAAATGTTGACTTTCAAAAGTTCTGTTCAGAATTCTAACCCCGGTTCCCGAGGAAAGTTCTACCAAAATGTCTCGTGTCACTTTTCGAATAAGTCAAAATTCGAAGAACTACAGAACGTTAAAGAGACCCTAAGTTTTTTCATTTAAAATTTTTGAGTTTTAAGATTTCTGAGCAGAGTTCTGTAATCCACCGAAAAAAGTTTGTCAAAAAGTCTTGTAATCCTTTTCGATCTAGTACAAATTCAAAGAACCATGACATTTATAACTCTGACTAGAACTCTTGAATCTCGCAAAATTAACAAATAAACCAAATTTCGTTCTCTTTAATGTGTAGTAGTCATCGGCGGGGGGGGGGGGGGGGGGGGGGGGGGGGGGGGGGGGTGGATATTCGTCGAAAATCTTCAGTTTTAAAATGCTACGTTTACCTTTGTGATCTTTTTTTAATTCTTATTTCTTAATTTTTGAAAAGTGGAGGGCAGGTACTTTCTCGAAAAATATCAGAAACTCTAGAACTAAGCTAAATATACTTTAGAACTATTGAAGAGATACTCAGAACTCTACAAAAAAGTGTGGAATTTTTTATTCGACTTTCACTCTTCCTTTTATCAGAAATATGAACAATTCAACCAATTGTTTTTACCGTGCTTGTTCATTTTGAACCTACAAACAAATTATGCCATGATTGTTTTTAGTAAATTCTCACTAAAAATGTGAGGATCCACAATCCAAGAAGTGATGAGTCCACTCGTCAACATTGAAGCTGTTAGACTGAGCTTCCATTGTCAGAGCATCGCATTCCGTCCGTGGCCCGAGGTCCTGCGGTAATAACTGGACGCCATTATAAAATCTCCTGAGGGAAACCAGCTAAGGCTAAGGGGATCCGAGGATCCGAGTTCGTCTTTCTCTTTCTCTTTCCTTCTTCTTTCTATTCCTGCCTCATCTCCTTGATGGTCGTTACTGCCAGGATACGGATTTTCTTCACTGACCGTCGATATTTCTTTGCCGTTAACGTCGATTCGTTTTATTCGTTTATTCAGACATGTTCCCGTGACCACCATATTCCGGTATTCTCGATATCAGTTCCCCTTTTTCCCTCTTAAAATCCCGGAAGCCCTTCAGAAGATTTTCACGAATCGTCAATTGCACTATTTTCAACTTCTACTACTAAAATTGCATTCTTATTTCAGAAAGCAGTACCTGAAACTAAAAATAAGTTATCAGTAAGATTATCTTTCAATTTTGAATGATTTTTCTATTTTATTAGACAAGTTATTCAGGAATGACCGTTTTGTCCCACTGTCCCATTTTACCCGCGTAAGTGAAATTACATTAGTTAGGTAGAATTTTGGCTGTGGTTAGGTATGCATTGCACAATATCAAGGTTTCAACTGGAATTACTGGGTGGCCGAAATACTTCATTTTTAAAATTTTCTGTTTTTACCCTGTTTTTCCCATGAACAATTTTTCATTTTACTTGTACTTATTATTCAAATATCAGCATTTCAATCATTAAATTTTTTAGTATAGAAACTCATATGAACGCAATAAAATAATTTCATATTAAAATTGGTTAATTTCGAATCTTTTTAGTTATTTCGACCAAAAAAGATTACTTTTCCACCATAAAAGATTAATTTTAAATCCAAAGAGACGAATTATACATAAGGAATTTTCAACCCAAGAAGATGAATTTTTAACAAAATAATTCAATCTTTAAAAAAATAATTGAAATTTGAATGGAACAGTTGAACTTTTAACTAAATGATATAATTTCAAATATAGAAATATGAATTGTCGCAAGAAAAAAATAATTAATTCGTAACGAGGCAATTCCATGTTCAACAAGACAGTCAAATTTTCAATCCAATAATTAAATTTTCAACACGAAAAGTTGATTTTTCAACAAAAAGATAAATTCTCAACCAAAAATATATTAGTCGATATTTCAGCAAAAAAATTAATTTTTTAAATAAAGTAGTTACATTTTTATCCAGAGAGAAATTTTCAGAATAATAATTAAATTTTCTGAAACTAGTTCAATTTTTAACCAAATAGCTGCATTTACAATCATAAAGAGGAATTCTCGAAGAAATTAAATTTTGTACCAGAAGAGATCATCTTTAAAGCGAAAAAGGTGAAATTTGAACTAAGAAGATTCATTTTTTGCAAAAAGACTGATTTTAACCAAAATACATAACTTTCAACATGCAGTTGAATTTTCAATTTACGAAGATAAATTTTGAACCAAAAATAGATTGGTTAAATGTTCATGAAAGAAATGAAATTTAAAAAAAACTAATGTTAAAAAATAAATTTTTCAAAAATTTTAAATTTTTAAGTCAAGAAAAAAAGTTTATAAAATTATTGGACTTCCAAGGCGAAAGATACATTTTTTGTTAATTTTAATTTTCAACCCGAAAATATGAATTTTCAATAAAAAAAATAATTTTCAATAAAAAAAAAGTTTATTTTCAACCACATATTTACATTTTCAACCACAGAGATGAACCTTCAACCAAAAAATAATAAATTTTAAACAATGTTGTTTAAATTTTGGTAGAATCACTCGAACTTTCAATTTAAAAAGGGCATTGTTAACAAAATAGTTATACTTTAACCAAAGAGATGATTTTTTAACTAAAATTATAAATCTTTTATAAAAATATAACGTTTTAACAAGACGATTTAACCTTCAACAAAATAGTTTAATTTTGAACCAAAAATATAAATTTTTAATAAATAATGTATTAATAAATGTTTTAACCAAAACCAATCAATTTTTCAGTTGGATGTTTAACTATAAAAATATATATTTACAACAAAAACAATCATTTTCTACAAAAATAATTCCATTTTTAACTCAGAAAGACAAATTTTTGATAATAGATTCAGTTTTCAACCAAAAAGGATGACTTTTAAATAAATTATAGAATTTTTAACTCCGTGGAAAGAAGTGTATTCCCAGAAATAAGGTAAAAAGCACATAAACTTAGGAAAGATTATTCGCGTTTTTTGGAAACATACTTCTATCGTTTTAAGTCTTTTTGTGAAAGTTGGTTATACAAATTGATTTATTCAGTTTGTTTTTGTCCTGTTTCTTGAAAACATACTTCTGTATAATGCTTTTTGTGCAATTCTGTTCAATAATTTTACTTTCCTGAATTTCATGTTTTTTTAAATTTCTTTCTAAGTTTGATAAAGAGAGATATGAAACCATAGACCTGGTTGCCACAAAACTTGATTTAAAAAATGCCTTTTTTCCCTAACCAATTTTTCATTTTCTTTGGCTATTTATATGCAAAAACCAGAATCTTAATCTTGTAAAATTTTTATAACATAGAATTTTGTATAAACATAATAAAACCATTTCATTCTAGAATTTAAAAAGGTCGAATTTATTATCCGTGACAGTTCAGCTATCCTGATGAAGAATGCAGACCTCCATTTTTATCAAAAAATTGTATCCAAAATTGTAAATATAAATTAAACAAACAATTGTAAAATTCAGTGCATTGTTGCTTTAATGACACGATTAATTATTAACAGATAGTTTGTTATGAACTATTTTATTATTATAAAACCGGCAAGAGATTTTTGAATCATTTTTGACAGTTATTAAGTGATTTTCGTTTTTTATACCGTTGATTGTTATTCACAAATTGTATTTTTAAAAAACAGCACAATCTAGTTTGCTAAAGCATAATTGAAACAGGACATTTCTTAATAAAAAATTTTTATTACAATAAAATTTTTTATGAAAATAATGCAAATATAGTTTACAAATGTATCACTAGCAAGCTTAACGAATTGCTTAAAAAAAGTAATTGATCCACTTAAAATTTACTCAAACTGCGATTTGGTTTATAGGAATTATTTATAATAATTACAAACTTATAATAAAATGACAATATCTTTTACTGAAGAACCAGTGCAAAGTCAAACAAAGCAACTTTTTTTTAAAGTGTCTTTAATTCTACAAAATTTCGTAAGCAGCGCATTTCTTTATCAAATTGATTTACAACAATAAAAACACATCTATTTTTTTATTTCTTACTATTTGTGTATTAATTTAAATGGGATTAAAAAGGAATATCACTTTATAAATATCTAAACAACACCATGCATAACTTAAGATTGTTTATAAAAATAAAGTCGTTAATAATAAATTATTTATGTATAATAAACTGTTTCCAACTTAATGTTTAAATTAAGAAATAAAATATTTTTAAAATCCGGTTTGATGGATCTTTTAAGGATTTAGTTGTCTTCAATTAAAATAAAAACTTAAAATAGATTCTAAATTGTGGCCAAAATCGAATTTTGAATATTTTTTCGTCATTTTGTCCTACTGTGCATTCTAACTGTTCGATAATATTAGAAAAATTGTTACTTTATCAAATAACTCCTAAGCTTTTAATTTAAAAATTATCCGAACATTCAACGAGATCATAAAAACTTCCCTGTAATGATTTTGTGTTAAATAAGGATGGAAAAAAATTATAAATAATGTTGTGAAAGTAGGAAATTTTTCAATTTGTAATGCTATTCATTCAGATAAGATTTGTTAAACTACAAAATTAGCTAGTTAGCTTTTAGCATTTTTTGAATTTTATACAATTTCAAAATAATATTCTGATAAAGTTGTGAACACTTACAAGTAATGTTTGAGACATTTGAAAGTTACAAATCCTGCCTACGCGTGTTATTTCAAATTAAATATTTTTGTTAACAGATTTTTGTATTTAGAAACGGAATTTGTGAACCAAAAAAAAATTCAAAACCATGTAAACATTTCATAATGCTTCAATAAAATATCGATTTAAATTCAGCTTAACCTGTAAAATTCACACATTGAATATCTCCTCCTTTAACAAATATTGTTTGTTGATAGAACTTGTTGTTAGGCAGTAGCACATCTGCATATATGTGTTTTTTAAAGAAGGATTTTAGGCGACCTTGAATATAAATAATCGAAGATACCAATTTTTTATAAATGTATCATGTGCGACTTACACAAGAGCGGTAATTTTTCTTTAATAAAGGGCAGAGATATTAATTAAACGTTAAGCGTGGCCGTGCGGTCTTATAGACCGCACTATAGTTCTGATATAGTTCTGATACTTCCCCATGGTTTTTTCTGACCTACGGCTGAATTACACCAAATGTGAATTCCGGGCAAAATATCAGCTGTAATATTGAATTTTGTATCTCTATTTTTTATTTCGTCACACATTTTTTGGGTATCCTACAAGTTCCAACCTGTAGAAACATATAAGACTTTTAGTTAGCGTTTACGTCGGTGCGTTCAGTTCTCTCTCGCTGGTCGCAGGCATAAAGAAGTTCATTATTGCAGCGTTTAATTATGTATTTATTTTTAGAACCCTTTGTCGAGCTCAGTCCCTACTCGGAAAGGAGTTACGCCGATTCCCGGTAATTCCCTCTTTCTCTTCGACATTCACTCCCGCTCTTTCTTACCCTTTTTACCCTTCTTACCCCCTCCCCCACCCCAAGCAAACCATTTTGCCCTTTAGTCGACCATTGCTAGGCACGTCCGCTAATGAATTTTCACCTTTTTTCGCCTTATTTGCTCATTAGTAACTTGGCTCACTCGCTTCCCCTCACACCATTGCCATGAAATCCGATGAACGACACTTTAAAGCTTTCGACTCTTTAGAGCTTTAAGCCTTAAACATTTGCCGATGTATCGCTTTGCGACGTCTTCCTTCTTTGATTCGCTCCCCTTTAAGGAATTTCTCATTCTTCTTCTCTCAGCCAAACTTTGCCACAAAGGCTCTCGAATTCGATTCTTCAAGTCGGCTGATGTGCTTTTGTTGGTTTAGAATCATTGTTTGCTTAAGGATATTGAAGTGAAGCGTTATTTGGAGGTGGGGCAAAACGGGGATCGGTAAAATATTGATTATTAGGTGATATTTATTATTTTCAGGTATGGGATCAACGACAAATTACGTAAGGGGCTGGACATAAAGTACGCCAGGGATCGTATTTAAATTACGTAATAGATTATAGGCCCCCTCCAAGACCCCAAATTCCCGCCCTCTTGTGACGAACAGAATAAAATTCTGCAATACCCCCCCCCCCCCCCCCCCCCCCCCCCCCCTCTTGATGTTCGTAATTTATGATTTCCATAAATAATAAGATGGGGCCAACTTATCATTTTCTCTGACCATTAACATTATAATACCAGCATTTTAATCTTTTAAGAATCTTATTTATTTTTGTTATTGATTTTAAATAAAAAATTACTGTTCCACCATAAAAGATGTCTTTTTAACGAAAGACTTTCATTTTCAACAAATCAATGAAATTTTCAACAAAATAATCAAATGTTTTAAATAAAAAGATGAACTCACAAAAATGCATGTAATAATTGATATTTCAACACAAAAAAGATGAAATTACATTTAAAGAAAATAAATCTTAAAATCCAAAAGACGAGTTTTCAAAAATGAAGATTTTTCAGGGATAAAAGAAAAAAATCACCTAAATTGTTGAACCTTCAAGTAAAAAGACGAATTTTCTGTACAAAAATTGAAATATCAACAAGAAAATATGCGTTATCAGTAAAAAAAAGTTTCGGCAAAGTAGTTGAATTTTTACGCAGTTCAATTTCCCATTAACAAAAAAAATCTCGAGTAAAGAACGTTAATCTTCAAACGAACAGTTCCATTTTTATCCAAGAAAGTTGAAAGTTCTACCAAAAGAGATGAATTTTTTAATCAAAGACAAATTTTCAGCAACAAAAAAGAAATTTTCATGCAACAAACATTTCTTTGACTTTTCAACCCCAAAATATGAATTTTAAATATGTCAATTTTCTACGAAATAGTTACATTTTCAATAAAACTGTTGGATTTTTAACAAAACAGTTGCATTTTTATCCAAGAAAGGTGCAATTACTAGTGAAATAGATTCAAATTGCTTAATATTCTTCTAAAGAAGGTTTCAGTTAAATTTTTAAATCAAAAATATTATTTTAAACTACAAATAAATTCTCTAGGAAACAGTTTAATTTTTTAAAAACAGTTGAATTTTCAACCAAAATTTCTTAACTAAATACACAACTTTCAACAAAAAATAGTGGAAATTTTATTCAATAATATTTCAGTTGAACTTTTGAACGTTAAAACATGAGTTTTAAACAAGAAGTAAATTTTCTATAAATATATTTGTATTTTCACATGCATTTTTTATCCAAAAAGGACGAATTTTCAGCAAAAAACTTAATATTTTGACAAAAAGTTGCATTGATGACCAAGCGCTTACATTTTCAAGCAAAATAGTTAATTTTTCAACGTATTAGTTTCAAACTAAAAAGATAAATTTTCTACCAAAAAGACCAATTTTTTTTAAATAGTTACGTTTTCGAGCTGACAAGTCAAATATTTTACAAAACAGTTGTCTTTTATAGCTCGAAAAATGAATTTTCAATGAAAAAAGTTAATTTTAAAACAGAATATTTGAATTATCAACTACAAAAAGAAATTTTCTACCAAATAAATTAAGCCAAAAAACATAAATTTTGAACAAAATAGTTAAATCCTAATAAACGAATCTTCAAATAGGCAGTCGCATTTTTTATAAAAAATTTGAATTTTTACGAAAAGAGATGAATTTTTTAACAAAAAAGACGTAATTTATACAAAACAATTGAATTTCAAACCAAAAATATAAGTTTTTTGCAATAAAAGTTTAATTTCTAGCAGGTAGTTCAATTTTCTACCAAATTATTAAATTTGTAAGCCGAAAAAATGAAATTTTCCCAGAACAGTGAAGTTTTCAACAGCGGAATTCTCAACGTTACTTTTTATAGTGGATATTTAAGCAAAAACAGATTTTAACTTGAAATATAAAACAAGTTGAATTCAACCTAAAAAGACACATTTTCAGCTTAATAATCGAATCCTCAACTAAAAGGTATAAGTTTTTACCAAGTGGTTGCATTTTTAACAGAAAAGGATAAATTTTTCAACAGTAAAATTAATCTTTTCACCGAAAAAGATTAAGTTTATATAGAAAAGATAAATTTTCGACCAAACAGTTGCGTTTTTATCCAAAAAGAATGAATTTTAAACCAGGAAAATAATTTTTCTACCAAAAATAGTGAAATTTTAGCAAATTACAGAAATTTTTAACCAAATAATTCAATTCTTAACGAAAAATGTAATCGATGATGTTTTAAGGTATAGAAAGATTAATTTAAGATTAATAAAATGCTGAATCGTAACAAAGTGATTTTGAGCAAAGGAGGTGAACATCAACTAAATAATTATAATTCATGTGGAATTTTCGACGACAAAATTAAATACAATATTTGAATTTTTAGTAAATTAAATAAACTTTTAACGAAATAATTGAATTTTTAACCAAGTAGTTAAGTTCTCAAAGAAAAAAGAAGAATCCTAAAAAAAATGTAATCGTTGATATTTCAACCAAACTCGATTTTAATTTAAAATCAAAAATATAAATGATTTTCATCGAAGCAGTTTAAAAAAGACGCAGAAAGGAAAAAGTGAAAATATAGTTTTGGGTTTCTTTTTCCTTTTTTCTCCATCTTTTTGCAATCGTTATTTTTTTGTCTTCGATGAGCCGAAAAGTGAAGTAGTTTGGAAGTCTGATTCTTAATTGCGAATCTTTTTTATACCAATTTTGCATAAAATTATAAATAAAGAAATAGATTTCTTTTTAATTAAAAAAAAGAAAAACAAGAAAGACGATTTTTCAACTAAAAAAAAGTTTTTAAACTAACATGGAATCCTCAGTTGAAGTTTAAATCTAAAAGATTTGACTCTGAAAATTCTCAATGAAACATGTATTAGTAGATATTTCACGAGAAAAGGATTGTAATTTGAAATGAAAAGCAGGGTTTGAGACACTAAATAAGAATTTGCGTAACTGTTAATAAAAATTTCTACAAGAAATCACACTCTGATTCGAGAAAAAAGTTATTTTTTCTTTAATCATATCTGTAATAAGCTTAATTGTGATATGGATCCAACTATATTCATAAGCAATTGATCAATCAGTTTGTTATAAATAATTTTGTAGACAAAAACTATATGTTTCTCATTTCTATACATAAATAAGACCAGCAAAGTACAATAACAATAGATATTTATAATACTAAGATTATTATAAGAAGACTTTGAATTTATTTTAAGTTGTTTATATTATTCTTATCATTCTAAATATAGATTGTTACTGCATGTTACTGGTCTTCTTTTTGTATGAAAATTATCAGTATATAGATATATAAGGTATATATGAATATATATATATGTATATATATATATATATTCGGGGTGGTCCCGAAGGAATTAACCCCCAAGCGGAGGTGTGACAACCGTGCTGAAAGCTGAATGGCGCCTGGGTGAGGTGTCTAGAACGGTGACTCTGGGATACCGGGCGACCTCTCAGAGTACGCAGCCTTATCCTTGCATTCGGGGCTCTACAAGGATGGACGAACCCCTTTTCCTAGCTTCCCGTGGGAACAACAATGACAACACCAAACATAGTTGTAGTAAGTGCAGTTCAAAACAACAGAACGCGCAGGGCTCCCGACAATGGGTCGGCCAACAATGCCGA
>NC_046657.1:104760671-104763429 GCF_010883055.1 Belonocnema kinseyi | reverse complement strand
GGGCTATGTAAGCGGAACGCCTACTCTACCACAGCTAGAACAAGCCGGCAACAAAGAAACAGAGGCGACACTAAGACCAACCGCGGGCAGGCATCCAATAGAAGAAGAGCGATGCTTTACGACCCGGAGAAACATCAACACCAAGGTTTTTCTCAAGCCTGAAGATCTGGCTGAAATGGATGACGAGCTTCGTGGACATTTTTCCAGTGAATCCAACCTCTGGGCTATGAATTATTGTGTGTATAATGCAGCGAGAGCTTTGGCCGATGCGAACCGTAAAACAAAACCAACGGCTGATCATAAGACTAAAAGACGAATGCATCAACTTGTCATAAAGATAGGCTGGGCAAGACAGTACGCGTCCCGCATTCAATGTGTGATTGACTACATCACATCTGGCAGGAATTTTACCGCCAAGGTTGGAAAGTTCGCGCGCGAACTCCGGACCCGTTATCACACACTTAACAAGTCAAAGCTGCTGACCATCAGGCAGCATATTGTTGAGAGAATACGTATACTATCTGACGCTAAGAGAAGTCTAAAGCGGAGGGATAGGTGGGTCAGAGAAAATCAACAGTTTCTCTCTGACCCATCTCGACTCTTCCAAGACCCTCCAGTTACTGTCGAACACACACCCAAACCAGAGGAGGTCGAAGTATTTTGGAGAAAAGTCTACAAAGTTCAGCATAGACTGGACGAAGACTCAGAAAATATCAATAGCTTCAAGGAGTTATGTGTTGTCCTCATAACACCTAAAAAAGAATGCCCACCCATCACTACCGAGGAGGTGAAAAAAATATTAAGAGGGATGAAGAACTATTCCGCACCGGGACCAGATTGTATCAAAACCTTCTGGTTGAAGAAGTTTTCTTCAACCCATCAGCATTTGGCCCGTATTTTCAAGGTTTATTTGAAGGTTTATTTGAAGCGGGGAAAACTTAATGGCATCCCTGAAGATCCTGAGCTCGTCGATAGAAGCGCCATACGACACCTTTGCGCTGGAGAGACTTACACATATCTGGGCGTGCCACAGAGCCGCATTCAGGATGTTACATCCATAAAGGATACTCTCCGAAACAGATACAAACGTCTCATCCGACAGATTTGGTCTTCCGAACTGTCGGCGAGGAACAAAGTATCTGCAACGAACATGCTTGCCCTCCCGGTACTACTCAATTCATTTGGAGTAGTTCCATGGACGAAGAACGAGCTCAGATCTCTTGATATCGGGACAAGAAAGGTTATGCACATGAACAAAAGCATGCATCTTAAGCCTTCCGTTCCGCGATTGTACATCTCACGCCGTCAAGGGGGTCGCGGAATATTGAGTCTTGAATGTCTTCACAACAGGATTATTCTGGGAACAGCACATACAGTTGCAAATGGAAGAGACCCTCTTCTTAAAATGGTCAGGAATCACGAAGAAGTAGGCAAAGGAGCATTTCTGTACAAAGCAGCGGAGGAGGCTGCTGAAACACTCGGACTTGACTTCAGTATTAGGGGTGAGCAAAATGCATCAAATCTTATCTATCTCGAGTACTCACTCCTGAAAGTCCAGATTAAGAAATCACAAGAGAAAAACTTTCGTGAACAGCTCCTCGATAAGAGTATGCACGGTATCTTCCACAGAGATGTGAAGGATCAGTCAATGTCTTGTGAGCTAACGTTTGCTCTTCTTAAACCGCCCGGATTGAAGTCTAGTACAGAGGGTTTCATTTTTGCATGCCAAGACGGTGTCATTTCCACCTTAACATACCATCGCCACATTTTGAGCCAAGACATTCCCGATGATAGCTGCAGGGCGTGCCATGCACACCCCAAGCATTTAGCTCACATACTATCTAGTTGTCCAATTCACGCGGGAACGACCTTCATTCAATGGCATAATGCGGCACTAAGAGTGCTTTATTACCATATCTGTCACTCCTACGGCATTCACCTTAATATCGCTCCTCTAAATGCTCCTAGGGAAAATTGAGTCAATTGTCGAGAATGGGAAGTGCCGCATATACTGGAACTTTATATTCTCGACAATTGTTTCCGTTGCTCACTCGAGGCCTGACATGGTTCTTCTTGACTTCGAGGAGCGAACCACGTTCGTTATCGAATTTTCGGCACCAGCTGACAAAAACATCATAGGCAAGGAGAATGAAAAGAAAGAGAGGTATCAAGACCTTATAATGGAGCTGCAACGATTGTACCCGGAATATTCTGTTAAATTGATCGTCCTTATCATCGGCGCTCTTCAAGGTGCCAATCTTTCACTTGCTAATGGCCTAAAAAGCATCCCTGTGTGTCAACAATATGCTAGAACACTAGCGGGAAAAATGCAGAAGGCGGTTGTCCTTGGATCGCTCCGTGTTATTAGGGTTCATGAGGCTTTTGCTGGATCGTCGTATTGATTCCTTTACAGACTGTAACCACCTATCTTACAGTTGTGAGACGTGGTTGTGGCTGAAATTTTACCGCAGGATTTCGCCGGGAGAGGGTGCTAATCTTAAAAATTGCAACCGCTACCAGCGAAATCGCGGTAAAATTTCAGCCACAACTACGTCTCACAACCGTGAGATAGGTGGTTATTATAATTATAGTATAATTATAGTTATTATAAAGGTGGCTATATATAATTAAAAATTTGTCATAAGGACAACCGCAGGATTTCGCCGGGAGCGGGTGCTAATCTGAAAAATTGCACCCTCTTCCAGCGAAATCGCGGTAAAGTTTCAGCCACAACCACGTCTCACAACCGTGAGATAGG
>NC_046657.1:104736969-104760571 GCF_010883055.1 Belonocnema kinseyi | reverse complement strand
TTTTAATTAAAAATAAATATTGGAAAGAAAAACTTTAAAGAGAAAAAAGTTCCGCCTTGTCATTATCTACAAGACCATAGTTTTTTTAATTTAATTTTTTGAACTTTAAAATTTGGATACCAAAAAAAGTTCGGACAATAAATTTGAGCGTTTTCGAGATCTCGGCCCCTTATTCAATATTGTATGGGGACCCTCAATTGTGAATCACTGTTGGTCAGAAAAATCAATTCAGCTATGAGAAAAACTAATTATTGTGATTTTGTTTTTATGAAACAGTAAATATTAACTTACTTTCTATATTCTTTCTTGAGATAAGGGATCACAAAGCTAGAATGGCGACTTTTGTTACTTTACTTGTTTATATATAGTTGCTCTTCGAGAAAAATTAAAAAATCGCAACCACAATTCTCTCACAAATATAATGCTGCGCATTTCTAAAACGAAATCTGCCCGCGGTGTGGGCACATTTTTATCGCGCGCAGTTCGCTTCGCTCATAAGTTTGAGCGTGCTTATGGAAGCACATCTGTTGGGTTTCGCGCTTCGCGCTCGATAATATATTTACATAGCGCTACACACTTATTTTTGTACTTTCTCCACATTTTTCCACATACTTTCTAAACATCGACCTCAAGCATCAAGAACGCAATTTGGCGATTGTGAATTCTCTTTTGTTAAAGCTCTTTCGGCCTTAATTAAAAATTAACCAACAATAAAAAACACATTCTCATCACTTGTCTCGCGGCAAAAAATGTTAAGAGCACATTTTATGATCTAATTTAAATTAGAATTTTGTTATTAACAATTTTATTCTAGCTTGTGTCTTTTATCCAAAATTTAATTTCTTTATTTGTAATGTAATTTTCACGATTGAAACAAAAACAACGCATTCTATGAAAAAATGATTTATAACAAATTTGTAGCTCTTCTTTGGGTAAGCAACTACTGCCCTTTTTATTTTTTTTTGTAGTTTATGTCATTCGTCCAAAAATTTAACTTTTTTAGTTTTATTGTTGTTTTTTACAAATAGAACAAAAACGACGGATTGTATCCAAAATTTGTCAAGATGAAATTTGTAGATATCTTTATATTGCCTAATTTTTTCTTACTCATCTTTTTTTCTTATCTGGCATAATTTGAACGCAAAATGAAGTTCGTTTTTGTGTGATCAAAATTTGAATTTTAAATTTTTCAAGAAAATTCAAAATGCTGTTGTAATAATCTTGTATAGATTTAAAAAAGAAACTTTTTTCTTTTCTTGACTCTTTTTTTTAAAAAGTGCGTTGTTTGGGTTAAACGGTTAATTTTCAATTCTATTTTAAAATTGCTTAAAAGCTATAATTCCGGTATTTTTTTATTTAAAAAAGCTATACGGTTAAATTGTTCGTCTTTTTAAGTAACGCTAATAAACATACATAGATATTATAAATCTTGAAAAAGTGGTCTCAAAATTTTGAAAAATGACTCACTTTCGCAAAAATCTTTTTTTCTTAATTAAAGGGTCTCAAAGCGTGGAGATTTTATGAAAACCGTCTAAGTCAAATTTTACATACAACTTACTTACATCAATACTTCTCATTAGGACGAGAATACATTGTCATCCTAAGGAAAAGGGATTGGTATTACATGTAATAGGAATTTTTAACAAAATAGCTAATTTTCATCCCCAGATAGGAATATTTAGCTAAAATGATTATTCTTTAAAACAAAAATTACTGTTATTTTTCTCTATGTGAACTTCTATCAATATTTAAAAAAATATTGATTTAGGAGTATGTAGAGAGAAGAAACGATCATCAATTTTAATTACTTATGAAGATCTGGTCAATACCGTAATACCAAAATAATAAAGTCAACTAAATAGTTGAATAGTTCTGTCTATCCGTCCGGCCGTCAGTCCGTCCGTAAACACGATTCTATGTACGGATATTTATAATATTAAAAAGAACAAAAAATTCATCCTCATGACTTTTTTCGATAAAATGAAAATTATCAGAGACATAGCGTTTTCAAAAATTTTTAAATCAACCGAAAATCAAAATTTGAAGCCTAAAAACACAAGATATAAACAAAAGTCACGAGAAGACAAACATTTCTTTTTGGAAAAATAAAAAATTCCATTTTGTGGACAAACTATGTAGGATACGAAAAAAGATGAATCAACAAAAATTGTTATCCTAAAAAAGATCTACAATTTCGTTAAGGATCACTTCTTGATAGGACGCGTACTTTTTGTTTTATTCGTAAAAAATAACATGGAAAAAAATAAATAAAAAATTTGTGGAAAAACGACGAAAGTTACGAGAAAAAAAAAGATTTAACAAAAGCTGTTTACAAATATCGGTCGGAAATCGAGCACAGCGCATTCCAAATACAAAAAATAAATATCCGAGCGCAAAGCGCGAGGAGTGATTATGTTCGAGCGCGTTTAATAATTAAATTTTTAGTTCAAAAATTAATATTCAACCAAAAAAGAAACGAATGTTCAATTAAATATTGAACTTTTTAACCAGACTTACATTTTTCCCTCCTTTCCTATTCTTTTCTTTTTTTTTAAATTAAATTCGAACTGAAATAATGGAAACCAAAAAGAAAATCTAATTATGTTTGATTAAAATTTCATTCTTTTTGGTTAAAAAATCAACTACTTTGATGAAAATTTCTCCTTTTTGTGATTAAAATTCAACTACTTTGATAGAAAATGCAACTATTTGTTTGTTCATTAAGTTTGTGTTGAAAATGAACTTTTTATTAAAAAGTCATATTTTTGGGTTTTAAATTCAACTGTTTTGTAGAAAAATTATCTTTTTGGCTTCAAAATTAAACATTTTTAAAGATGTTATGGCTATTTAATTACAATTATTTAATTAAAATATCAATTGGTTAAAAACTTATTTTGGGTAAGGATTTCTCTATGTATCATTTTACAAATGTATCACTATTGTTGAAAATTAAACTATTTTGTTGAAAATTCATATTTTTCTTAATTTATTTTTTTACCAAAAATGTAACAATTCTATTTTTTTAAATTTGATCTTTACTAGTTGAAAATTCAACTTTATTGTTGGAAATTCATCTGTTTTAATTAAAGAAACAATGGTTTTGTTCACAATTTGTTCTTTTTGGTTCTGTTCAACTATTTTTTTATTTAAAATTAAAATTCTGCTTTGTTAAAATACTGACTAGTTCATATTAATTTTAAAATTCATCTTTCTTTAGCAAAGAATCCAAATACTTGGTTGTAAGTTGAATTACTTTGTTTGAAATTTTTTTGACTAAAGATTAAAAACGTAGGTTGCAAATGTATTTCTTCGGTTGAAATTTTTTTTTTAAAAGATTAATGTTCTTACTTTAAAAATTATCTTTTGCTTGAAAATTGAATTACTCGATCGAAAATGAAGTAATTTATTAAAAACTGTTTCTACTTTCAAGATTAAAAATTTATTCAAAGTTAATTTTCTTTAAATATTGTTTTCTTGAATGAAAACTAACTATTTCATTTTCAGTGTAAACTGATCTCTTTAGTTGAAAATTCATATTTTTGGTGGAAAAATAATGTTTTTTGTTCAGAATTCTTCTTTTTTCTTAAAAATGTAATACTTTAACTTTAACCGATCTAATTTATTCTGGACCTTCCTTATTCGTAATATGTTTCTTTTTTTAAAGTAAATGTTTTTCTTACGTATGATATTCTCTTAACCTCCCACCCCAGCTACACGCTATAATTAAAACAGTACTATGTCGCCTCCCTTTAGTCTTATGTAATTTATGGACAACGCCTATTCAGGACTTCTGCCACTTTAAGAATAATATCCTATATTTTATTCTTCCTGTAATTTCTCTTTTCTGGTGGAATTCAACACGAGATTTTCACTTGATATTTCCTTGATATTCCATTTCCACTTGATATTCCACATTGTTCATAATCGAGCTCATACTGATAGAATTGTGATGAAATGGTGGTAATTTAGTTAAATTAATTTATACTATCAATTTACATTTAAATTACTGAAGGTTCCTTAATTAAAATTACAATACCGATGAAGAGAAACTACCGTAATTATTTTTGATAATTAATTTTAATTAGAATCTTGAAATTCGTTTTCGTGGTAGGGAATGTCTTCCATCTAATTAGATGTCCAGGTTGACAAACCTGCACCTGCCAGTAGAAAGACCGGTAAAAAAATAAAGATCGGATTAAAAGGAAACGACTTCCAAATGACTTGGTCGATCCTTATTTACAATCGTCTAGACAGTCATGTGGTGACCGGGATTAAATTTGATTTTAATGATACTGTGTAAAACACTTGAAAGTTTTTTTGTTAATGTCGTAGATTTACCTATTCCTTTTATTATTTTGCTATTTCCAATTTTATTTAGAATGCTATATTTCAATTTGTGTAGATTATTATCTATTTGGTACCATTTAAAATTCATAATAGAGTACTAAGAGAAATTTCAGGCGGAATATGGTTATATATCTGGGCGGAATAACAAACGAAACTTTAGGTGAAATAGCGGATGAAATTTCAAGCCGAATAATAATTCCAATTATAGACGGAATATCAAATGAAATTACAGACGGTGTACATATTATAACTTCAGGCAGAATATCTAGTGACATTCCAGGGCGGAACACTGATTTCAATTTTTGATGGAATTAAAAATGCAATTACAGACTGAAAACCAAGTAAAGTTCTAGGCGGAATACTAAGTGGGATACAGACTGAAGATTTAGGCAGAATTTGACCATTTTTGTAAAAAACTACTTCTTTAACTCATACCTGTTTCAAAGTACGAAATTATTTTAGAAATCTGTTCCAACTTTTAAAAATACCTTCGTACACCACATTCACCTATTACAAAATTACTTTTGTATCTGTTGCAAGTACAAAATTTCTTTCACAAGTATTCTAAGTACAATATGAATTTTTGCATGTACATATTCTAACCTCAAAATGAAATTTCTGCCTGTTTTAGTTACAAGAATTTCTTAGTACCTGTTCCAACCACAAAATTACATTTAAACCTGTTTAAAGTACAAAATCGTTTTATTCTCTGTTTCAACTAAGAAAATTACTTTGTTGCCCTGCTCTCAAAAAAATTTTAATTAAGTAAAATAATTTCCCCACAGTGTAAATTGATTTGGATTCGTCCCTGATGTTCTTTCTCAACTTACCTATAGTTCTCACACATCAACTGTAATTCAATCTTCCATACCTTGGAGGACTTTAATCCAAAGACTGCACAGGGCTGATGACCGGAACAAGAAAAAGGAATACCTTTTTATCTCTCAAATCTCACTTAACGGATTTGCGTCACTCGATTATTAACTTCTTCTTATTTGTTTCTTGCAATCCAATCTTGAGATTTTAAAAGTATTGTTTCGATTACATTTTTTTAAAAATAAAAACCTATTCCCTGAGTATTAATTTGCCTAAGCAATCATGTTCACTCTTTTTCGTTTTGTGATTGTGAATTCTCTTTTGTTAAAGCTCCTTCGGCTTTAACGAAGACATTCTCATCACGTATCTCGTGCTTCGCAATCGAGTTTATCCCTAAAATTTCAAATTATTCCCATAAATGTATATTATTATAATGCGTAACTTGCATTGGTATTGAAACAGACGAAGTTTCATTGTCCCGTTAAAAAAATGCGCATTTGAAAAAAATTGTTATTAAACGTTTTATTGCAACTTTTGTTGTTTTTCCATGAACTGAATTTGCTCATTTCCAATGTTTTTTTATGATTTAAACTTTACACATACGGCCTACTGAGCAGCCTTACCGTTTTGCAACTTCTAGATTTTATATATATATATATATGTGTGTGTGTGTGCGTGTGTGTGTGTATTTATGTGTGTGTAATTATGTATATATATTTTTTTGAAAATGCTTTATTATATTTGAGAATATTTGAAACACTGTAAAAATGTTGCATAAACAAATGTAACTTTGGGATTTTCCATTATTTTGTATGCTGTAAAAATTTAAATTTTTGAATTATCAAGAAGATTCAAAAAGTTGTTATGATAATCTTCTAGGGCATTTAGAAATCAAACTTTTTCTTCTTTTGCTATTTTTTCATATCGTGTGTTAATTGGCTTAAAAGATTCATTTTCGTATGTTTTTTGGAATTTTGTAAATGCCACAAGTCTAATAATTTTCCATTATATGAAAAAAGTCATTAGATAAATTGTTCGACTTTTTAAATACTATGAATAACTGTACAGGAAATTTTTGAATTTTAAAAATATGATCTAAAAAATATTCAAAAGGAGCTCACTTTTTGAATCTTTATCCAAAATGGCTGACTAACGAACTTGACATTCAGTTTAGAACACTAAAAGAGTGTACCAGAGGCCAATCTAATAGAGTGATTTTTTTTAAGTTATCGTCGTGACAGACAGACAGGCATAAATACATACAGACAGACCGACAAATAAATTCGTAATAACCTATTTTTCGGATTCAGGGGTTCTCAAAACGTGGAAATATTTCATATTTATATTTTCAATGTTTTTTATAAATAAAACAAAATGTACGTGTCCTATAAGAAAGTGATTAATACCAAATTTGTAGGTATTTTTTAGGTGCCCAATGTTTGTCTTATCATTTTTTCCTATCTTGCATAGTTTGTCCGCAAAATGCAATTTTTTATTTTTTATTAGTTTTTGTGCGGTCAAAGTTTCAATTTTCAATTTTTCGAAAAAATTCAAAAAGTTGATATGATAATCTCGTAGGACTATCGAAAAGTAGCATTTTACTTTTTAAGTACTATGAACAACTGTACAGAGAATTTTTGGATCATGAAAAAGTTTGTACTCAAAAACGTTCAAAATGGGCTTACATTTAGTATTGTTATCCAAAACGTCTGACTAACGAACTTGGCATTTAGCATAGGACACTAAAAGAGTGTACCAAAAGCCAATCTAATTGATTAATTTTTTCAAAAGTCATCGTGCTCACAGATAGACACACATAAAGACAGACATACAGGCAGATATACAGACAGATATATTCGTGGAAACCTGTTTTTCGGATTCAGGGGGTCTCAAAACGTGGACATTTGACAAAAACTGGGGGGGGGGGGGGGGGAGGTAAAATATTACACAAATCTAATACCTTCTCTGATGAGATTGTAAAAATGATTTATTTGTCATGAATAATTTTTTGGTAGTTCTGTTTTTAGTTTTAATCATAAAAAGCTAGCATCAAAAACATGAAAAGTTCAATCTTTTGAAACCGCACACACGAGCCGAAAAAGAAATTAAAAGACAAAAGTTGTGATAAGAAGGTGCCCACGTAACGGGCACTTTTTTTCACTGTTAATGAAGTTTTCATTGATTAAATCCAAAACTACGCATCCTATCAAAAAGTGGTTAATAACAAATTTGTAGATCTTTTTCAAATGCACAATTTTTAAAAATTCATCTTTTCCCGTATTTTGCATAGTTTGGCCGAAAAATGTAATTTTTGGACTTTTCATTATGTTGTATGTTGTCAAAATTTGAATTTTGGATTTTTCAAGAAAATTCAAAAACTTTTAATGACAATCTCGTAGGTAATTCAGAAAGCAACATTTTTCTCATCTTGACTTTTTTCATATCGTGCGTTATTTGGCTTAAAATGTTCATTTTCGTGTGTTTTTTGGAATTTTGTAACTGCTATAACTCTGGTAATTTTTGATTTTTTGAAAAAAGTCATGAGGATAAATTATTCGAAGTTTTAAATACTATGAAGAGCCGTACAGAGAATTTTGGAATTTTTAAAAAAGTGGCCTTAAAAATTTTCAAAATGTGTCCAATTTTTGAATTTCTATCCAAAATGGCTGTCTAACGAACTTGACCTTTAGTTTCGGACACTAAACAATTGTACCAAAGGCCAATCTAATAAATTAATTTTTTCAAGAGTATCGTGTTCACAGATAGACATACATATAGAAAGGCATACAGGCATACATATAGTTATACAGACAGAAAGACGCATTCGTAAAAACCTGTTTTTCGGATTCAGGGGGTCTCAAAACGTGGACATTTGACAAAAACTGGAGGTGGGGGGTCAAATTGTACACAAATCTAATACCTTCTCTGATGAGAATGTAAAAATCCGAACGGCCGGTAGATCAGGCAGTAAATTTAATAACTTTTTTTTTATATTATATAAGATCTAAGTTTGTAATGTAAAATATATTGAATGAAGTCAAGATATAAATACTCTAACCGTAAATTGCAATATTATTTGGTGAACTCATTTTCTGAAGCATAAATTATATGTAGTTTGAGAGACAATGTGTGAGATTGCTAAATTATCTTAAGTACGTTCATAGTGTAATTAATATTCATCGTTTCCTGAGATAGAATTATGCTCTACCTGCTCAGGTTTAATGCATGTATATCAAAGGGGTACCACGCGACCCCAGGCCAAGGAGACCGACAATCTCGCGCCATTACGATCGCGTAATGATTGTTATCCGAGAGCACAAAGGGTCCAGCTCTTTCAGTGGTTCTCCATTCGATCTCGCCCACGTTCTACTTAAACTCATTCTCTTTCATTTTCATTATACAATCCTCGAATAATTGCAAAGGCATCCAAGCCACATTTTGACAACTTAATTTTACCTAAAAAGGTCATTAAAAACTCATTACATGTTCCAAGTAAAAACATTTTTTGTTCGTTATCTCTTACTAGTGCAAACTGCTTTTTTTACCTGTTACAAGTACAAAAATACTTTTTTTTTAACTAGACCAAATACCACTTTTACATACCGTAAATACTGAAATACCTTTTAATCTGTTCTAAACACAGATGTACAAAATACTCTTCACAGAAAAAGTTGCCTTGAAACATAAGCCTCGTCCTCTTGCCTGCTTTGTTAGGATGACGTATATATTTTTGACACAAACAGAATTTTTTGGCTGCAAGCACGCAATTACTTTTTTTTAATCAGAACAAATACATTTTTTTTAACTTCCGCAAATACTGAATTGCTTTTTTAGCAATTCCACGCGCATCAATATAAAATACTCTTTTTTTCTATTCCAAGCAACAAATTACTTTATTTAACTGGACCAAATAAAACTTGTTTTCCCTGTCGCAATTACGAAATTACATTTTTTTATCTGTTTCAAGTAGATTTTTTTTCCCTTTTTCAAGTACGAAATGATATTTTAAACAGGTCATAGTACAACTTTCTTATCTGTTCTAAGTACAAAATTGATTTCGTACCTGTTCCAAATACAAAGTACTCATTACCTGCTCCAAAGTAGGCAATTACTTATTTTTTATCTGCTGTAAGTACAAAAATAAAATTGGTCGGCTCATTATTTTTACATTCCCATCATTTATGATTAAGAAAGTATTAGAATTCTCCGAAATTTGAAACCACAGTTTTTCAACGGATCTCCACTTTTCAAGATCCCTTGAATCCGAAAATAAAGTTTTTACGATGAGGTCTGTCTGTCCGTCCGGCCGTCCATCCGTAAACACGATATTTCTCGAAAAAATGAACGGATCAAATCGATCTTTGGCACACTTTTCGTAGATCCTAAAAATAAGTAAGAGTTCGTTAACCAGCCATTTTTGATAAAAATTCAAAAAGTGAGCGCATTTTGCAAACTTTTGAGACCTCTTCTTTTCAGAATTTAAAAATTCTATGAACGGATATCTTTAGTATCAGACAGGACAAACAATTTATCATAGTGAGTGACTTTTTTCGATAAAAAGAAAATTCTCAGAGTTATAGCATTTTCAAAAAATTTCGAATCAACCAAAAATAAAAATTTTAAGCCAAACGACGCACGATATGAAAAAAAATCAGAAAAAGACAAACATTGCTTTTTGAAAGTCCTACAAGATTATCATAACAAATTTTTTGATTTTCTTGGAAAATCGAAAATTCTATTTTTGCTTGCAGAAAAAATAATCAAAAATAAAAAATTCCATTTTTTGGTCAGACTATATAGGATACGAAAAAAGATGAATCAACAAAAATTGTTATTTCAGAAAAGATCTACAATTTCGTAAAGAATCGCTTCTTGATAGGATGCGTATTTTTTGTCTTATTCGTGAAATCTTTGACTATACTTAATTAAGTAGACAATTCAGAATATGAAGACACATAAAAATACTGCCAGCAAGAAGAGATATTTTTGATAAAGTTTTATTCAAACATTTCGAATGCAAGGAATAAATATCCGAGCACGAAGCGCGAGGTAACCCATTATCGAGCTCGAAGCGCGCGCTGAAACAGACGCGCACCCTAGGCGTGCTCAAAATTGAGAGCCTCGCGCGTAGCGCGCGACGAGAGTGTGCCCGCGAGGCGGGCAGATTTTTTTCATTGCCTGCTAAATACAAATGCTTATGTATAATTCGTTTCATTTCGTAACGTTATACTTCATTCTCGGTCACTTACATTTGCCCCTGTATCCACTGTCTGATGAGAAAATTTTTTTTTATTACAGACGGTATTCCGCCAAAAATATTAAAAGTATATTATATTTCACTTACAATTTTTCTATATGAAATTATTCTTGAAATTCGAAATTTTTAGGATTGCTAATAGGAATTTTCAGGCACAATATAATTATATTCTCAGGCGGAATGCCAAATTAAATTCTTGGTTAAATACAAACAGAATGTACGGGTTTAATATTGCTTACAACAATAGAAATAAAAATAAAAAAATAGAAAAATAAAATTGCAAAAATTCCCAGTAAAACCTGAATTATCTTTAAAGTACATAATTACTTTTGTACCTCTTACAAGTTCAACATTACCTTTTTACCTGTTAATAGTACAAAAAATGTTTACCACTTCCTAGTACACCCGAGTAGAAATGCTTTGACTTGAATTGCCCCCAATCCAGACATGCTAAAGTCGAAAAGTTGTACTTGAGCATGCCTTAGTTTTGAAACGGAGCCAGGCTTCAATTTATGTCTTGAAGACAAGTTACTCTGTATTGAAGACATAATTTGATCTCTGAGTCGAATTTTTATGACGATAAGGCGAGCGTTTTATAACTCCGAGTGTATACCTGTCCTAACAAAAAGGGTCATTCTGACTGCCATAACATCTAATCTTTGTTAATGATTAAACAATCTTGTGTATATATATATATATATAATCAACTTGCTTAGGGATTTCTATTTGTATTATACTTGTTTGGCGAGGATACCGAAAATCTTCTTTGTTTTTACGTATTTCTAACGGCTTAGGAGATCCTTCTAGAAAGTTACAATTTTTATTTTTTTGAAGAAAATTGTTAATGGTTATACTCGTACAGACCCACAGGTTCTGATTGTTACATTCATATCAAGAGAAGGTATTAGATTTGTACAAAATTTGAGCTCCCCCCCCCCTTTTTGTCAAATCTCCACGTTTTGAGACACCCTGAATCTGAAAAATATATTTTTACAAATGTGTCTGTCTGGCTGTAGTTTGACTCCCCCCCCTCTCTCTCTGTGCGTGTGCGTGCGCGTGTGTGTGTGCGTGTGTGTAGATTATTAGTTTGTTCAGCGCAATAACTTTTGAAACAATAGACAGATTGGATTAGCCTTTGGTATATTCTAATAGTGTCCTAAAGTAAAGGTTCAGTTCGTTAGCCGGCCATTTTGGATAAAAATTGAAAAAGTGAGCGTATTTTGAACATTTTTGAAACCACTATTTTTAAAAATTAAAAATTTTTCTGTATGGATGTTTATAGTATTTAAACAGTCGAACAATTTATCCTCATGACTTTTTTCTATAAAACCAAAATTTACCAGAGTTATAGCATTTACAAAATTCCGAAAAACACACGAAAATCAACATTTTAAGCCAAACTACGCACGATATGGAAAATAGTCCGAAAAAGAAAAATATTTCTTTTTTAATGCCCTACAAGATTATTCTAAAAAAAAATTTATTGGTTTCGTACCTAAAGGAGTGCCGCTCATTGGGAAGAAAAATGACTTGTTTGGTTCAGAATGACGTGCAGCCCACAAATCTTCCCCGATTTCGACAAAAAAAAATTGGTAAAAAAGCTAATAAGATTTCTAAGAGAGTTGTCTAGCCTGATTTTTGAATTAGGTTTTCAATTTTTTTATAAATAAACAAATATCACGAAAGAATTGTCTTTTTCCATTTGACGTTCCCGGTGCTCGTCAATAACAGGATAATGATTGAAATCACTTAATTAGTATAAAATATCATTAGTTAAGGATATTTCAATATTATACAATAGGCAAAAAAAATTTGTTATCAACAAATTATTTGTTGAAAAAAAATTTTCTATGATTTTCCATAAGTACACATTTTTTCAAGTTATGTTGCAAGAAATTGGAATCGAAATAATATTATGTGAAAAAATTTCTCTTCTGATTATAATTGTTTATATTATAAACAAATTTAATGTACAAATGCAGTAATCAAGCCTTTTTCGACAGAAATATTCATTTTTTTCTATGTCATTTTCTTTCAATTCGGAAATTTATGATAATTTTAGAAAAATTCATAATTTGTTGATTAATCGTATGATTGTTTAAGCGAATTTAATACAAAATGCATTGTTTGGGTGTTTGTCGACAGAAAAATTCGGTTTTTTCAATGGCAGTCTTTTCAGTTGGGAACTTCATGACAATTTCAGCAACATTCATAATTCTTTGATCAATTTTATGATTTTTTTTAGACAAATTTAATAAACAAATGCATTATTGAGGCATCTACCAACGGAACAATTCTTTTTTGTTTCGATATCAGACTTTTAATTTGGATCTTCATGATAAATTCGGCAACATTCATAATAAGTTGACAGATTTCATGATTTTTAAAAACAAGTTTAACAAACAAATGCATTATTCGGGCACCTGTGGACGGAAAAATTCATTTTTTTTTCATTTCAGTCGTTATATTGAGAAAGTCATGATGATTCCAGCGAAATTCATAATTTGTTGATAAATTTTATATTTAAAAAAAAAAAATTTAATAAACAAGTACATTATTCGAGCATCTGTCGATGGAACATTTTTTCGATATCCTAATTAAAACTGTTGACATAGAAAAAACGAATTTTTCTGTAGATAAATGGCTGATTAATGCATTTGTTCATCAAATTTGTTTAAAGAAATAATAAAATTTATTAACTTATTATGAATGTTGTTGAAATTCCCACCAAGTTCCCATCTGAAAAGACTGCCATCGAAAAAAACCGAATTTTTCTGCCGACAAATGCCCGAATAATGCATTTCTTTATTGAATTTGTTTAAAAGATCATAAGATTAACAAAGAATTTATGAATTTTGCTGCAAATATCATCAAGTTCCGAATTTAAAAAAATGTACATAGAAAAAAAAGAATTTTTCTATCGAAAAATGCTTGATTACTGCATTTGTTCATAAAATGTCTTGCAATATCACTAGAAAAAACGTATGATTATGGAAAATCATGAAAAACATTTTTTCAACAAATAATTTTTTATACAAAATTTTGTTGTGCAATAATATATATATATATATATAACATTGGAACATCTTTAGCTAATATTAGTTTATGAAACTTAGGTGATTTAATACTTTTCCTGTTATTGACGAGCACTGTAAATGTCAAATAGATAAAATGGCCACTTTTTGGTCATATTGTTTTGCTTATTTATAAAAAATTGTAAACCTAATTGAAAAATCAGACTCAACAACTCTCTTAGAGATCCTAACAGTTTTTTTTCAATTTTTTTTTTGTTAAAATCGCTCAATATTTGTGGCCTGTACGTTATTTTGAACCAAAAATTTCATTTTTTTCCCACTGTGGGTCGGGAATGTGAAAATGAGATCATATGCACTCCCATCCCGTCCCCAAACCCTCGTTAATCGAAGTTGTGTGGGTCACTGAGGTGGGGATATAATTAATAAGTTGAAAAAAGGTAAGGCTGATGTTTCGATCCTATGTGCTACGTTTAAATCGTGAAAATAAAATTGGAAATGAGTAAATTCAGTGTTTGAAAAACCGACAGAAGTTGCAGTAAAATGTTTAATAACAAACTTTTTTAAAGAATGCGCATTTCTTTAAAAGCGACAATGAAATTACATCTGTTTTAATATCAATGCATGTTATGCATTGTAATAATATACATTTATGGAAATGATATACAAGTTGAGATACAAATTTGAGTTCGAAGCACGAGATACGTGATGAGAATGTATTCGTTAAAGCCGAAGGAGCTTTAACAAAAAACAAGTCACTATCACCGAATTTCTAAATTAAATAAATATGCTTCTACAATAAAAAAAGGTTCATATTTGATTTATTATGTTTAAATTTACTTTGTCCGAAACGGACTGTTGTCTTACACACAAAATCTTTCACTTCTCATTTTACCTGGTCCAAGTACAAAATTGCTTTTTTTTTACTGGACTAAGTAAAACCTTTTTACATGTTCCAAGTACGCAATTACTTCTTTTTTAACTGGTCCGAATATAACTTTTTTAACTATTCTAAATACAAATTATCTTTACTTGTCCCAAGTTCGACAATTATTTATTCCCTTTGAGGTAGTTGTCGTGTCAACAGTCAGATATCTTAAAAAAAAACAGTTTTTCTATGATTTTAAGAATCAAAATATTATAACTTATGTCATTTCAAACAAAAAAAATTTTTTATGGAAAATATTAAAATTCACAGAATAACATTAATTACTACAACTCTACTGCTTTCATTTTTGTAAATAACCAAATAAAATTTTAACATATAAGTATTTGTTTAAAAAATGTGTTTTAACCAAAAATTTTAACACATTTTAGAGTCATAAAAGAATCCATAGAAGCCATAACAACATTTAGTTTCAAAACTGGAAACAGTAGAGTTGTATCGAATGTTTTCCCGAAAAAAGCCGTAATTTATTATTATGCAATCATTTTTCAAAAATTGGTAAGAAGTGGCGGTCTGAAAAATTAAATTGCAAAAACATGGTTAACATTAATGTTTTTTTGTTGCTGTGAATTTCAACATTTTTCATTAAAAACTTTTTTAAATTTGCAATTTCATCAGTTACAATATTATGATCCTTGAAATCATAAGTAAACTATTTTTTTAGATATCTGATTTTTCGCACGACAACGACACCTTAACTGGACCAAATACATTTTTTTACCTCTTCCAAATACGAAATCACTTCTTCTTTTACCTTTACAAAGTTTAAAAATACTTTTGTACCTTCTACCAGTACAAGATACTTTTTCTAACTATTCCAAGTACATTAATACTTTCTTTAACTGTTCCAAATACCAATTTTTTTATATGATCCAAGTACAAAATTACTATTACACCTCTTCCAAGTACGAAACTATATTTGGACGTCATTAGATTCATTTTGATGAATATGATAATATACCATATGCCAATTACTTTGATCTAATTGCAAAAATGGTTTCACTTAGAAATAATATAACTGAAAGTGGTGGTAAAAATGAGTCAGTAGATCTAATTTCGTAGCTTGAATGGACGCTCTCCATAATGTAGGCACAGTGACGCAATTCATTAGAGCGAGCTGGAAACTAATTATCATATATTCCATTAAGCGGTTGACGTCGACTCGACAGCACAGTGCGGCTGTGTGTCTAGTGGAATTAACAAATCCGCATAAAGTTTTTAATCTATCTGCCGGAAGTGAAGCCATCTGTCAACCACACCTGCCACGTCCACGTCTTGCTTGGCCCTTATGGTGCACTAAAAATTAAGCCCAAAATTCCCCATACCAATATCAATGTTCCTAAAAGGTAGTTATTGAATAAAAAATGTAAATAACTAATACCATCAACAAATACGACATTTTTTGATACTGTGGTATGACAATAAATTTTCTTTTTCATCTCTGTAAATGTTTTTGAATCAACATTACCTACACGAGGTTGATTCGCGTTCCCCTTCTAGTTCGGACGGAATTTCACATCTCTCGCAATTTTATTTCGATTTCTCGACGATCGCGGCACAGGCCGTATAATAAAGGCACGGTGGAAACAATATAAAACAATAAAGGGTTCTTACCATAACCACGAGCCAGAGAGCGGTGAGGCGAGTCGAAGCGATATTGTATCTCATACGAGATCGAGGGAAGGGGTCGGACTTTCAGTGATACGGAGATGGGGTATCAACCCCTTACCCCCATTTTACCCCTTTCCCCCCACTTCAGGCTCCCTTTTCTGAAAACCTCCTAGCATGGTCAGATGTCTAATATATGTGATAATAACTTCAGCCGGAATCGAACTTGGCGGATCTCCGATCTGCATATATGGATTGAAATTCCAATTCCTTTCCCTTAAACCACCCCTTTCTATCCTACTAAAGATTGCAGAAATACATGCGATAAATTTCACCATTTATACTAGCGATGCATTCGAATTTATGGTATATCCGTATTTTTTTCTAAGATAGAGATTTATAAAAATTTTCTTTTCAAGTTTTTGCGGAATTTCATATGTGAAGTAATATTTTACTTGAAAAAAAAAGTTTTTCAATTGACGATTTCATAATTTTCATATTAAAAAAATCATTAAAATTCGAAGAAGTACGCTAAATGCGCATAATATTCAACCTTTAACGACGTATTTCGCAAGAAATTATACGTGCAATGAAATGTTTTACACGAAATTTCTAATTCGAAGTAATCCACATAAAATGTTATGTTTTTTCAACGCATTTGAGTATAAATTTCCCGTTTTACGAAGTATTTCGCACGACAGTTCTCTTTTTTTTTAATATTCCGCATTAAATTCCGGTGATACGTAGTATTCTGCATGAGATTCTATGTTCCACGCAGTATTCTCCTTAAATTCTGCATTTTACGAAGTATTCCGCATTATAATTTCCCTTCCACGCAGTATTGAGCATGAAAATTTAGGTCTTACTGAGTATTCCGTATTAAATTCTATGTCTTTTCAGAATTATGGCATTTAAATTCCCATTCTACGAGGTGCTTTACATAAAATTTTTGGAAAGTCACTGGAAATAATTGGAAAGCCATCACTGAAGTCCACGTTTTGCGAATTATTGCGTCATTAATTTCCTGTTCTTTGAAGTATTCCGCATAAACTTGAATATTTCGCACGAAAGTTTACGTTTTGCGAAATATTCTGCAATAAATATAAATTCTATAAAGTATACCTCAATAAAGTCAATTTTTTGTGAAATATTCCGCATTAAATATCCCGTTTTACGAAGATTTACAGACTACATTCCACGTTTTATGCAATATTTCACAATGAATTTTCCGTTCTACGAATTATTATACTCTAAATTCTATGTTTCATATAATATATTCCGTATCAAATTTCACGATGGTTCGCTCTAAGAAGTATTCTGCATCAATTTCACGTTTGATGCAGTATTACGCATGGAATTTTACAATTTACGAGGTATTCCGTATAAAATTCTACGTGTTTGCGAAGAATATCGCATTTTATCATTCTTTCTACAAAGTATTCCGCATAAAATTCCATACTTCACGAAGTATTCTGCATTCAATGTTGCGTTCTACGAAGTATATAACGCATGAAATTTTACAATCTACGAATGAATGAATTTTAATTTAGAGTCTACATACAGTTGAATTTAACTAATTCAAATTCAGTCAAATCGAAAAGAATATTGTTTAATTCACGTATTCAGCTGAATTTAGAAAAAATAAAAATAATTCAATGGAATTCAGTTAAATTCGCTATAATTTACTTTATTTGCTGCAAATTAATTGGAATGTAGTGAAATTCAGTAAAAAATGTGACAGGAGTTTATTTTTTTCATTAATATTCAATATAATTAAATAAAAATTGATTTTTATGATGCCCAATTCACAAGAATTGCCTATAACTGGGCTTAGTTCCATTAAATTCACAAAAATTGCATATAATTTACTAGAATACCGTTAAATTCCTTTGAATTTAGTAGAATTCAGCAAAAAATTCTACAGGATCTTCTTTATTTCAAACAAATTTAGTAGTCCTAATTCAATTACTTTCACTTGCTTTTTTATAATTTCTTTTTAATTACTTGAATCTTGTGAAATAAAGTAGAATATCCTCAAATGCAATAGAATTCACTTTAATTTCATCCAATTAGCACAAATTGCCTAAAACTCATCAAGAATTCACCGAAATTCAGTTAACTTAATTCGGTATGTGTAAAAAAGTGATTTTATGTTGTTGATCAGGGTATTAATTAATTTTTGTTGAATAGTAAATAGTGTCGATTACTGGTCCAGTATTTGGAGAAAAAACGATAAAATCAGCAGACCTTTTTTTGTCAACGCTCCACTCACGAATACTAGCGTTCCTGGTTCAAATCCGCGCTAAAGCAGATTTTGTTTTGTTTCTCCAAACAATACATAAATAACACAGGCCCACAAAAAAGTAAAATGTGCGAAAGATCAGAGTATGATATCTATATGTATTTTGAGACGCTAAATACGAATCTGATCTTAGTTTCCCCCCGAATAACATGCTTCTACGTGAGTTCGACTTCGTGATGTCTTGAGTACGACTCCAAGGCATCGATGTCTGGCTGCGTCTCAAAACTGGGTCGAGAATCAAATGGTCAAATTGTCAGCGTAAACTTTTCTCAATACGAACCTTTTTCTACTCAGAAATATATATTGTGATATATATTGTATAAAATACACAAGATTGTTTAATCATAACAAAGATTAGCTTGTATGGCTTCAAGGCATAGAAACTTTTTAAATATCTAGAAAGAAAATAGTCTAAATTTTATAATATTTTGTATTATATAATATAATATCTATAATATAATATTTGTTTTATTAATTTAAATTCATTTCGGATTTTCAAATATTTAAATAAACAAGCTGCGTTTTATAAACATTTATTTGAACAATCAACAATGAAAAATTATGTGTTTGAATTAACACAATGTGTCAACCTCGAGTTCTTTTCAGAAACTTGTTATAATTAACAATAAAATATTTTCCTCGATTTTATAAATCATTTTTAACAACGTGTATTTTTTAACTTGAAATAACTTTAGTTCGTGTTGAATTTAAAAACAAGTCTGATGATAATTTCCCTTTCGTCTTAAAAGTGAAATAAATTTGTTTACCATGTATAATTTTATTCCATAATTTTAAACTTTAAAATTTTTTAAACTACAATTTTTAAAAATTCTCAAAAATAAAAAAAATTGTGCTAAAATCTTCCAGAAAATAAATCTAAATTTTTCTAACAATGTAGATAAAATTGCCTAATTCTCTCAAAACCTTGCCAACATCATAAAAAGCTTATTTTTTTGTAATATATTAAAATCTTCTACAATATTATCCTAAAGATAGTTTTTCGAATAAAAAATCATTAAACTTTTATCTGGTAATCCAAAGAAAATTTTTTCATTCTCTTCAAACGTTTCGTAATCTTAATTCAGCTTCTTTTTTCAAAATCTTCAATAACACAGGCCGACAAAGAAAAAAACTTAGAAAGACGACCATACCTACCTAAAGGTTTTTGGTGCGTCAAAAATAAAGATATCACGAAAACGAAAATAGGGTTTGAAGAGTAAAAGTAGTAGTTTCCAATACCATAATTGGTTTTTAGAAAAAAAATTTATTCACGTTGAGAAAAATTCTCAAATATAGCGAAAAACCGTGTTTTTCGCACTTTTAGGTTGGGATATCTCGGAAATCTAGGTTGATGGAACATTTCTGAGGCCAGATTTGGATTCAGTGCAAAAAAAACTTTAGGTAGGTATGGTCGTCTTTCTAGGTTTACCGGTTTTAAAATTTTGTCAGCCTGTGTAATCTACATTTAAAAAAAAAAAATTAAAAAGTTTCAGATTAACTTTTAATTTTTTGAATACTTTTAAATATTTATTAAGCATAATACATTTTTTTAAATTTTCTAATACTGATTTATATTTCTTCTAGAATTCCTTTTTCAAAATAAAGAAATCATTTGAAATTAAACCAGGAATCTTGAGACAATTTTATTATTCTCTTGAAATCATTACAAATTCTTAAAAGGCTTCTGATTTTTTGTTCTAAATCTTCAAAAAACTTACATTTTATTAAAAGAATTTCTGAATCTTCTCAAGATCTCAATTATTTACGATTATTTTCAAAACTACTAAAACTTCTACAAGTAACAAAAACTTTTATCCGAAAAAATGGGTTTAAAATCTTTCTGATTCTTTTTCGACATATTTTGAAATCTTTAAAACTTAAAATTACTCTTTTAAAATAAAATCTGAATAATTTTGAATTATTACAAAATCTCATTATCAGCGTGATAAAAAAATTAAAAAATGAAAAAATGAAACAGAAAACTATAAAATCTAAAAAAGTTACTATGAAATTATAAAAATGTGCACAATTTAAACCTTAAAAAGCTTTATTCTATTACATTACAATGATCAAAAACTATGTAAAAACGTTTTTATTTGTAGTAAATTCTTCTTTAAAAGCATAATGTAATAATTTAGGATGAAAATGAACATTTATTGATCATTTTTTGTAAATTCGATTAGAATAATTATGATCAATAATTCAAAATTTAAATGCCTTGATAGGTTAGGATAAATCAATGTAAAATGGATAAAATAGCAAGTTGCACATTATTTTGAAAACCTAGTTCCTATGTTGCGATTTCTTTTTGAGAATAAGGCCCTTTAGTTCATGTTTAATTTAAAAACAAGTATAAATCTGAAGCTAAATTTCGTGAAAATAGTTATGCCAAAAAGCAAATTTTAACGTGAATTCATTAAAACTAATTAAATTTGTTAAGAGTGTATAATTTTAGTTCAGTTTTTTAAAAACTTGAAAATATATTAAGATACAATTTTGTTTATAATCTAAAGTACAAACAAGTTGAGTTAGATTATACATAATAATTCCTATTATTTACAGTTAATATTTACAGTTAATATTTACAGTTAATATTTACAATAAAATAATATTTGTTAAAAGAAACAAATTTTTTACACAAACTGCATCACCAGGTTCAAGTTTAATATCATCCCTAAAAATAGCTATTTTTCATTCTTTAACAATATTTGGATCATTTGGCACTTTGAAAAATTGAATTTTGTTAGCTTTGTTTTGCTCCTGATTACTTTTATATTCAGATATACAATAAAAACAAACGCACTTCATCTTTTTTTGTTTAAAATTTGCGCACTACGGATATTTGATCTAAAAGGAGTTTTTTAGTTTTCTTTCGCTGAGAAGATGGAAAATTTGACAAAGATCACTCAAAACACTCATAGATTATTTAACACTGTTAGTAAATTTCTTTTAATGTGTTATTAAATTCAATGTTATTATTAGTCATGCATTTGCAACGATCACAGGCCAACTGCATAGCTGGCGCCATCACATGGCCACCGTCAACACATAGTAAATTTTCAACTGAGAGTTCCAGAGGGCTGGTGTTTTGTAATCAGTTGTTAGGTTAGTATCCAATTAATAAAACATTACACGAACCTCCAGATTTGAGGTGCGAAGTGATTTCACCCTAACAGGTACAAGAAATTACTTTAAAATGTGTAAAAAACAGAAACATACAAGATTATTTGCGTTACCCTCTAACCCCAAAAATGCAAAGGAAGGCAAATTAACATCGCAGTCAGGGAGAGATTAGGAATTAGGAAATTCAATTTCAAAAAAACCTGAGGCTATGCCTAATGAAGCCAAACACCAAGACCGAAAACGGTGAATTGAAATTTCAGAAAAGCCCAAGAAGATAGAAAAAGAGAAAAGCTGAATACCAAAATGTCAGTTATTTTCCCCGCATACATGCGGGTTTTTCCCTAGAAGCAAAAATTACCTAGAAAATCAGCTATTTCGGTTATGAAATAACCCACGGTATTGAAATTTTCTGGAAGAAGGTTAGGTATGATATCTTTGTTTTTTGGTTTATTAAAGACAATTCTGACATACTGATTTCTCCCATGCATGTCAGGGTTTCCCCCTAGAAGCAGAATATTGATCAGAAAATCATCTTTTTCAGGCATAATATTAACCTTGGCCTTAAATTCATCCAAAAAGATCAATTAAATACTGAGAGGGATCCTAAATACGGACAATCTGCTATTCTTTGGAAATGTTTGCATTTATAGGGACAAGCCCCGACATACTGGGGAGAAATTAGTATCATATTTGTATTCAGAGCACTAAATACATAAAGAAATCATGTTTGCCTCGTTTCCAGATGATTTAAATACCGCGGGTTTTCTCATACCCGGAAAAAGCTGATTTTCCACAAAATTTTTCGTGTCTAGGGGAAAACTGACGTCTTAGGTAAAAAATAATATTTGGTTCATATTCAGCACTCTGAAATGAATAAGGATACATTGCCTGACCTGTTTTGAGATGATTTCCATACAAGCAGTAATTTCATACCCGACAAAACTGATTTTTTTCGGAAAATCTTTTTCTTGAGTTTAATACCATTATGAGTTTTAATACCATTCTTGAGTTTAAGACCATGTGTAATTTCATATCCAAAAAAACTGATTTTCTAGGGAAATATCCGCGTCTAGGGAAAAACGCTGCAGTGCTGAGGGAAACTTATATCAGACTCGTTTCTAGCGCTACAAAATGTATAAAGATATAGTATCCTGACCTGTTTTTAGATGATATGAATACCAAGGGTAATTGCATAGCCGAAAAATCTGATTTTCTAGGGGATTTCCGCGTTTAGGGGGCATTCTGAGGCTATGGGGAAAAACTAGTATCAGATTTGTATTCAGCGCACCAAACTACATAAAGATATTATGCTCTGACCTGTTTCCAAATGCTTTTATAATAAGGGTAATTTATACCCAGAATAGCTGATTCTCTAAGTAATTTTCGCATCTAGGGGGAAATTTTTGACGTGCTAGGGGAAAACTAATGGCATATTATTATCCAGCTCTTCAAAATACGTATTGATGCCATACTTTGATTTCTCGCACATTACATTTTTTTAGAGTCTGCGTAATTAGCATTTTAATTAGAGATGGGATGAGCAGTAGCATACCTACTACTTCCTGCCCTCCGGCCTCCTGCACACTCCGGCGATGCAGTACCTACTGCACGCAGGAGCTTCGCAGGACCTACTGCAAACTTCGGCCGGTATTTTTTTGCCCCCCGAAGTTGCAGTAGCTCACTACCCCGATTTGCCGAATTTCTCCTGCAAACTCCGGCAGCACTCCGGCAGGCCTTCCTACTGTTTCCTCCGGCCATAACAATGGAAACACATGTGCGCTCAAGGGTCCAAGCCGTCAAACTTTCTTTACCTAAGATGTGTCTGTAGTATATATATATTGCATTATTTTTCTCGGTTCCCTTCGAGGTTCCACTGTTTTCAGTTTAAGGATTTCTTAAGTTTCTCAGTTTTCTTCTGATTCCCTTTGGATCAAGTCGCTTAGGAAAATATCAATATCAGGATTGGGACGGGAATCGTAGGTTTTATTTAAATTAATTTCATAAAATTTTTGTAATATTTATCTTTATTTAACTTCGCTTTATATATGTTGTGCTTGTATTTTATTGTATAATACGAGGGTAGTTCAATAAGTCCTTAGAATGAAGTATAAAAACAATTTTTTTTTTATTTTTCAACATAATCTCCTTGGAGCTCTATACACTTGGTCAAT
>NC_046657.1:104735341-104736869 GCF_010883055.1 Belonocnema kinseyi | reverse complement strand
ATCTTTTAATTAAAAAAGACAAATTTTCAGAAGAAATAGTTTTCATCCAAAAAAGATCTCAGTCGACTTTATCTGCAAGAAAATTAGAAATTTAAACGAAAGATTAATGTTCTACGAAAATAGTTGAATTTTTAACTCAATAAGCTGCGTTTTTTACAAAATAATTTCATTTGCAACCGAAAGGGATAACCCTTTGGAAAAATTCTTAAATTTTTAACCAAATAATAAAATTTATAACAAAAAAGATGATCTTCAGGAGGAAGTTTGTGTGAATTTTCTAAAATTACGTACATGAGTGAAGGACCCACACCCTCTTATAACTACTTATCCCTTTATTTTCATCGTAACACGATATTTTTAAAGACCAATCTATTCTCTTACACTAACCCACACCTCTGCATAACTGGAAATGGAAATCGGTTATAACATCAATTTGAAGTGTCCCCCTTGTTCAAAATTCAGCTGTGAAAATACACTTTTTTATTTAAAAAATAAATTACTTTCTTCTTTTGAGCAATAGAAATAGCGCTTACAGACGCAGTTTTAATATTGTTCATTATTGTGTTTCTTATATATATAAAGACTCCAATATATTCTAAACATGTATACATTGAACCATACAATTTAAAGAATTATCATTTTTAATTTCAGGTTAATACTTGATGCAGTTGTCAATGTTACTGTCACATGATATCAGGATTAAACCTATGGAGAATAGACATAAGGAGACCAAACTAGTGTAACTAAAAATGAACACTTCTGTTGTTAGAAGTACGCACACACACACACATGTGCAAAATCACACTTACGTACAGTTCAAAACTTCCCGAGCGTGTCGTGCCAACCGCACTTAAAAAAATATGGCTGCCGATGTGAACGCGAGTCAAATGTAAATAAATAATGATTGAACAATTAATAGTTTGTGAATAAAGGAAAGAATGTTAAAATTAAAAATCGCTGTATAAAAGCGAAAGTTTCCAACAAGTGTGGTTTCAAGTGTAGTGTACAAGACTTTCAGAGTGGTATAAGTTGTATGTTTATTGTTTATGTTACGAACGCGTCGAATACCTGTCGCATGCATAGTGTTGGTAATAGTAATTTGATATTTTCATAAACATACTACCTACCTCTTCCATGGCGAATAATTTTTTATTCCACAAACATTTCAAAAATACTGTCTGATTATCAATCATTTATTTGTTTAAGCGACCTGTCAAAACAAAGCAAAGGAGGCGGCCATATTTTTTTTTAAGTGCGGTTGGCACGCCAAGTTCGGAAAGTTTTGAACTATACGAAAGCGTGATTTTACACATGTGTATGTGCGTACTTCTGGCAACAGAAAAGTGACCGTTTTTGGTGAAGTCCATGCATTACAGATTGGTCTCTTTATATCTATTCTCCATGATTAAACTAATCAACCGCTAATGAAGTTCATAAGATTTTGATAATTTATCCTAAAAAGCTGGACACGTAGCCGATAGCCGTAGCCATTAGCTAATTTACAAACCACATTTCCTTGCGTAAACAT
>NC_046657.1:104730204-104735241 GCF_010883055.1 Belonocnema kinseyi | reverse complement strand
CAATGAAAGGGGATATAATATCTTTGGCTTGAAAGTGGAGAGGCACCTGCTCACTTGGGTTTGACTCTCAGCATCGCAAAACATTGACATAATGACGGACTTTCCCCCAGTTAGGCGCAATATATTATATCCTATTATATAGCATCCCGGTCCTCATCTATTGCTGTGAGACTCAATTTCGCTTTTTAAAGGATAATTTTGAAAAGATTAACATAAAAGTGATTAATGGTGAGTTTCATACCTGACGGTTTACGACGCTTACGACCAGATATTGAGATCAGGTATTGAGTAACCACTAAACCTCTCACTCACTGCCAGTGACACACTTCTCGCTGATTCAACCAGTACAGATTTTACTGGTTCATTTTAAGAGAGTACTAAGTCTTAATTCTGCCAACCTAAAGAAGAAACTATATAAGTGCATTTAGAACGAACTTGAAACAGGCTTACATATCAGTCAATTTAACTCAGTCATTAAATAAGTCATTTTAAATTATCGAACTTTGAATTTTGTAACTAAATACATCATTTTTCAACCAAAACTGCGTGGTTCAATTTTTAATTAACAAAATTGATTTTTAACAACAACAAAACGAATTATTTAATTTTTGATTTGAAAATTTCAATTTAGAAAAAACGCAACCAAAGAGATATATTATCAATTTAAATGATAAATATTGAACTAACAAAAATAGACTTTTAATGAAACAGTTTAAATTTCAACCAAAAATGGAATACTTAATTTTTCAGTTAAAAACAATTAATTTTTAACGAAAGAAACGCAATTTCAAGAAAAAAGTTTAATTTTTAATCTTATACATTTAATTTCGTTTTAATAATTTTCCAAAGTTCTCTAGGAATCCCTTGAAATCGAGTTTAAAACACTTTAAAATTGGAGGCGACAGTGAGGTAGGTTGCCAAGCTTTGAATGAAATATCCTGTAAATTCTAATTGAAATGTGATATTGATGCCTGTATTTTTTGTGAGAAACTCAAATTATCAGGTTACAGATATATTATTACTTAAAATCGTTTTTTAACTTCGTCATTATTTAATATTCAGTTAATAGGTTCGTCTTAAATTACGCTGAGCGTACCCCATGCCATGGGGTATCCTATTTATAAAATTATTGTTCAACCCATGTAATTAGGACAGTCCTCATAAATAACGAGCATTGCTTGAAGTATTTTTGAAATTACAATTAGGAAAAAAAAATCTTCATGACAATTATTTTTTATATCATCAGGTAATAACCTCGAAGTTTACATGCTAGTCTCTTTCAAAGGTATAAAACATGAAATTGCGCGGTTAAGGGGGGACACCACTGTGAAAGCGTGAAAATTAAGCGATTTTCACGAATCTTTTTGTAGATAGAAATAATTATTTGAGGATCGAAAAGATAATAATTTATTTAACATATATTCAGCTATATTCAGACAAATTAAAAAATATATATTAAAAATTGCATTAGTTATATACATGAATGTAATGATGCAATAAAAAATGATCCCTTCTTGTGGCAATGATCCAGCAGTGAAAAATTATCTGAAAGCAAAAAACCAAAAATTTTATTAATCTGTACAACAATCGCTATCGTTGTACGTCGCGGTTTTTTTTATTTTATTTTTTTGAGAAAATAGCGCCCGTTGGAAAAATAAGTTAATTTTTTTACCCTCCCCCCTATTTTTAAGGGCTTGAAAAAATATTAATTTTCAGAATTTTGAAAAACGGCCACGTACAACCTTAGCCAATATAAGTACAAAAATTTCACTAAAAAAAAAATAAAAAATGGTGAATTAGTTTTCGAGAAATCAATGCCACCGTATTAAAAAAAGTCGTTTTGAGAAAATCGCGTTTAAAGTTTCCATTGCATGTGAGATAGTGCTAGCTGAAATAATATGTGAAATATTAATACTTACATTAAACTGTCTATTCCTGGGCCATATGATGGTTCATCTTGAGTATTTTCAGCATTGTTTTGATCTTTTTAAATATATTTTTTTGGTGTATCAGCTCGATTTTCGGCGGTTTTTATGTGATTATTATCTCTTTTACATTCCTTGACATTTTTAAATCCCTTTGAATTATTGGGAATGTTACAAAAATTAAAAATATTTTTAATCTTTGGAGATTTAACAAAATCCTTTAATTCTTGCAAATCTCCTTGAAATATCTTAAAATCCCATGGTGTGTCTTAATTCGCTAGAAGTTTTTTTTAACCCGTTAACCACGGGACTTTTTTGCACCACTTAACCACATGGGGGGGGGGGGGTCAAATCGACCTAACGCTTAAAACATTAAAAACGTGTTCCTAAAAATCTGGAAAAATGCATGGTTCTTGTATGAACCTTCTGCTTGACGGTACAATTTCGCTATATGTGTTTTTTAAATTATTGATGATATATTTAACAATAAAGCCTTGCTTGGTTCGAAAATGGCGCCGATTTGAAATTTCGGCCTGGGTCAATTGGACGCCCCCCCCCCCCTTACGGTTAACGGTCTAAATTTCATTCAATTTCAGTTATTTCCGAAAGTTCTCTCAAAAATCTTTCAAACACTGCAATCTCAGGCCTTTTTTCTAAACTCAAATCGAGTTTGTATTTTAATTAGCCTGAACATCGTTACCGACCTTAATTTAAATAAATTGTTCTAAAAGTTTCACATACAGGCTACATGAGTGTCCATTTGAAATAGTTACAAATTTCGCCAATAGAAAATTTTTATTCAAGATTGTCCGATGAGAAATTAAGTTTCAAAGAAAATTCGATCCTGCATTCATAATTTTCAAAAAATTTTACTCTTATTTCAATTCAATATTGAAAAAAATCCTTTTCGGATTGGAAATGGAATTTGAGAGAGAAAAATTGTTGAATGTTAGGTGTTATCACACATCGATCCCAATGTCTGTTGGATCGTTTGATCGATTATCTTATTCTCCTTTGACCGTATGCCGATTTTTGATTGCAATCTGTATTGAAAAAATCTATCGCATTTCGATTCATAGACACACATGCAAATCGATATGTGCACACGTCTACCTTCACATTCAAACGAATCTCGTATTTACCTTGCGGTTTCAATCTGACCTTATTTAAATATAAATTACACGAAAAGGGATCGTCCCTGCTTATCCTGCGGATCTTCACGATACTGCTGAATGAATTTTGCCAAGTGCTAAAACGTCCATACAAATGGTTCTGTAAAAGAGGAAATGAACATTTCGGGCACGGAATTCAAGACATTTCAAGTGGATTGAATTGTGCTTTTTTAAAACGTAATTCATACTGAATTAATTTTTTATTTTAAATATTAAAATTAGAGATGGGACAAGCAGTACTTCGGCTACTGCTTGCCCTCCGGCAAGCAAGTCCTCCTGATTGCCGGACCCGAGTTTTAAACTTCGGCTCCTGCTCCCTCCGCCCGCCGGAGGAAGCAGTAGGCAGTAACTTCGGCTGGATTTCTGCTGCGTTTTTTCTCCTACTGCAAACTTCGGCGTCAAGTACCTGAACCCTTTTTTTTCTGCGTCTTCTGACTTTTTTTCGAACGCTTTATTTACTTTTCCTATTGCGTTCAGAAAATCAGTATTCAATGTCAGCAATTCAATATTGAGAAAATGAGAATTTAAAAAATTTTTAATAATGAAATTACATTGACTTTTAATTTTCGAGGTGATTCGTCTTTCTCTGTATGTACTGTGCTAAACAGTACTGTTGATGAAAATCGGATCATATCTTCAATGCCAGTTGAGAGTTCTTGTAATTTCGCATGCACATTAAGATTTACTTAATTAATGGAAATATTAACCGATTTTCATGCACTTTTTTCATTTCCTTAACTTAAAAAAATAAAATAGAATACAATTATTTTGCTGATTTTATAGTATATAGAAAGAATATTTTAACCAGCTTAAAATGTTTAAAAAATGCAATTTGTTTAAGCAATTATTTTTACAAGCATGTTTTTAAAATCGCATTTTTTGAATTAAACATAATATTCAATGCTTTCGAGGTGTAGTCAGTTCTGTTTAGAATGGCCTGTCATTTTTTAAACAATTTTTATTCGTCCAGGCAGATCCAGTTTTGTGAGTACTTTTAGCATGTACTGGTTTTGTTCCTCGTTTCTCGCTATGAAACTATCTAAGTCCAAAATTTAAAATATTGAAGTTACAAGAAGAGAAGCGTTTGCCATATATTTAGGTGAATTTCGTACATTTTTTGTGGTTTATTAATTAGTTTCTTTTTGTATTGGAAATTACAATTTTTTATTAAAGAAAACATTCAAATGAAAATGAAAATAAAAATCTTCGAAACAAATTTTAATTAACAGCTAAGATATCGAAATTTAGAGCAATTTATTTAATAAAATTTGTTCTAATTTGTGCCGTAACCGATTTTTTAAAAAATAAAAAATTACGGACACAATTGTTGAAAAAAGTTTTGTTTTTTTCTAGATCTGCAACTTCTTACTATAGCAAAAAGAAAGGTTGTGCTAGGCGGCTCGAAGTATACACATTTTCGTGCAGGAAATAAAAATTATAAAAACCTGTCTTAAAAAAACCAAAATCCAAAAAATTTTATTATTTTTAAAAATGTGGAAAAACTAAAACTTGTGCTGAGTTGTGCTCGAAAAATGCAGACATTACCTTTAAAAAAATTACCTGAGATCCACAGTTCTCGTATTAAAACTCAACATTTAAAACTCGAAAAAACATAAACGATCCAAAAATAGTCAAATTTTGTCATACTATAAGTTTTACTGAGTTGTGCTCGGCAAATGCAGTCGTTATTTTCAATAACAAAAGTGCGTGAGATCAACATTTCTCATATTAAAACTCAAAAAGTAAAACTCAAAAAAAGTACAAAGCCCACAGAATTATTATCAATTAATTAATATTAATTATTATTAATTGTTGTTTGTTCAAATTTGTGTTTTTCTTTTTTTTTTAAATTTTTATATTTTGGGTTTTAATATGACAACTTTTGTTGTTACGTAATTCTATTAGAGAGAATAAAGACTGCATTTATCGAGCACAACCCA
>NC_046657.1:104722620-104730104 GCF_010883055.1 Belonocnema kinseyi | reverse complement strand
GATTTCGCTGGAAGCGGGTGCAATTTTTCAGATTAGCACCCGCTCCCGGCGAAATCCTGCGGTTGTCCTTATGACAAATTTTTAATTATATATATATCACAATCCCTAGTACATAAGAAAGTTCGTTTTTACTTGAGGAATGCAAAAACCCAACCGGCGCGGCAACGTGCGCGTACTAGATATCAAGAAGTTCATATCTTAACCGCGTGGAGCGCTATACCACTGGTTAAACCCATCATTTGGTACCACTGGTAGATTCAGTAAGGTTCTTTTAGTTTAGTCACTTACTGATTCACCCAGTCTAAGTGCGAAAATCACTGGTTCACAAGCGATAATTCAAAATACTGATTCAACTAGTCACCATTTCCCTGGTTCAGTTTAAGAGGGTAAGATATTTGAAGGGCCACACTGCATACGGGCGTAAGTGCTAAATTTTCTAAAATCGGTTTATTGGTTTAAACTACACTGTAACAAAAAAATTCCTGGTACTTTTACCACTTTCAGAGTAGATCTGCTCATTACCTACTCCCGAAGTAACGTCTTCACTGAAAATAACGAATATCCACTTTCAGAATGAAATTGAAATGAGATGGTATTCTAACGAAAAATATTCGTGTTTTTATTCAACATGGTAACTTTAGAATCTACACGAGAAATGTTAATAATGGTATTTTGACTAGAAATTCAAAATTTCCCGTTCAAATAAGGAATACAGCAGGAAGCAGTTTTTTAATAACAAAATTTTTGTTTAATATTTTTTATCAATTTTGCAAATAAATTTTTCCGTAATTTATACTGTTCTGAAACACGCTCTTTTACACATAAATTCAATTTTACCATTTTTTCATTATTCTCCGCAATTTTGAAACTTTACAATTACTTGTACTTATAATACGTTCAGAGCTGTGCCAGGACGCCGCGTTACCAATTATAAAATTTAAAGACGTGAGCTTACGTTGGAAAAAGGAATTTTTAACAGTTCCTGTACTTTTGCCAGCGTCAACAAATTCAACACTCTGAAATTAGGTCCATTTATTACCTAATCTGAAAGTCACAGATTCACAAACAGATACTGTACTTCTACAACGCATTGTTATATTGTCAGTCTAAAAGTGGTAAAGTTACAAGATTGGTTGGAACTTCTAGCATGCAAGAGGTATTTACCCTATAATCAGAGTAGTAAAATTGCACGAATTTTTTGTTGAGAATTTTACCATTCTAAGTGGTACAATTTTTTTATTTTTCACAGTGTAGTTGCTTCCCCCTAACTCGTGTCCCTGTAAAAGATTTTGGTCCAATTCGACCCGAAAGTAGGTCTAGGAAAAAAGTCAATGCATACGGGCGTAAGTGCCATGCTTCATATGGTGTCACCGCGGCGTCATTGATTTTTAGAGCACGTGTCGATTCTGGTGTTTAGAAGTTTCTCTGTTAAAAATGATGAATTCTTGGAAAGAAATAGTTGCTGCAAAAGTTAGTTTTTATGTGTCAAAATTGTAGCTTTCTGGTGTACGCAGATCTTTGACTAGGGCTTTCTCACAGATGGTTATCCTTTCTGAAGCGCTCTGTTTGCAATTCAATAGAGCTTAACAATAGCTCAAGTACTTTTTGCTTTGTTTTTCTCTTAAATTCAAAAATTAAACAGTTACGCAACTTTTTATGCGTCAAAATTTAAACTTTTTGGTGCTCGTCGATCTTTGACCAGGGCTTTCTTGCACATAAGGTAAATGTCCCATTTTGGGCTGGTGACCCAGTTTGTGCGAATGCTCACATTCTGTAGGCAAATCCGTGGTAATTCTTAAAGTGTACGACACTGGTAATAGTTTATTCACATTCTAGAATTGATTTAAGATATTTTTGATACTGGATGTATAGTCATTTTATTACGTATTTGTGTTCTTTAAATGTTATATAGTAACGCGTGTCGCCATCTGTGACAGATCGAGCATAACATTACTCTCGGCTTGTTAGTTCGCAAGTTGACAGGCTGCGTAGTTTTTCGTTTCAACAGTGCTCCAAAATTTGTGTGGCGCGAATGTTTTGATTGAAAAGTAAGTATTAATCCTAAGCTTGAGGAATGTGCTCTTCAATATTAATTAAAACTAATTGATAATTCGGATATTTCCTTCTGCCTTAATACGGACGGAAAAAAACGGCTGGAGAAATTTGTGCGAGTCTTTACAAACAGCACGGCTGCATAAAAATTAGAAGTTTTTTAAGATAACAAGCACACTATTTCAATTCTGAAAGCTTTCCCCTATTATGATGACTGTTTTTGTTATGCATTTGTATTAAATAATTGATAAAAATGCGCGGGAAACGATTACAACGACAATGAGATAGCAAATTTAAACATGCAAACGAGAAAAATATTCTTGTTCTTTTAATTACGTGATTTATTACGCTGATAAATTTTTAGATGAAATTTGTGAAATTCCTAGTGACAAATTAAATTGGGAGTCAGTTTTTATCAATGACTATATCCATCTACTGTAGGAAATAGAACATAGCATCATTCGCCCAAATAGGTTCATCGGTAAAGCATGACATATTTTTATTATTCACTAAAAATGGTAAGTTAATATCGATAAGCAGACAAAGTATTAATGAAAAATGTTCAAACTGTGCAGTGTTAGGAACTTTTATCGATTCATAAAATTTAAAATACTTTTACAAGCAAAATACGCCAATCAAATCTTTACATTCGCCCAAGTTGGGTCATGTACCTTAGTCATCTTTTACAAATTGCTGTTTTTTTTACTCAATAGAGCTAACCAACAACTCAAAAGAGCTATCTTGTTTTTGTGTTTAAATTAAAAAATAAAACAGTTACGCAAGTTTTCCTGTAAAAAATCAGAGTTTATGAGGACACGCTGTAAATTTGACAAAGTTTCTCTCGGAAATGGATGCTTCTTGCAGGATGTTCGTTTCATGGTTCGATTCAGCCTAACAGTACCTTGAAACGTTTTTGCGTTTTTTTGTTGAAAATTATTTGCGTGAAAATTAAACAGTTTTTTTAGTTCTCCTGTAAAATTCGTGTTTTGGTACTTACGCCCGTATGCAGTGTGTCCCTTTATTTATTGAGGTAATATTTTAATTCTTAGTAAATTTGAGAACCCCTGAATTGTAATATTCCGACATTAAGGGGAAAAACGCTGAGAATGAATTAACTTTTTACATCGGGTAACGGCTACACTCGAGTCATATTGTGAGAGGACCATTGTGCTTTTATGTACGCTTACTGTGTCACGGGGCCCACTTGGTACTCCGTTTTACAAATTAACTAGTCACTGTCCCGACCTCGAAGAAAATCACCACATGAAACGAATTGCTCTACCTTAATCGAACTCTCTTTTCTTCCTTTTCGCTCATTTTTTACGACCATGAAGTTTGCCACAGAAATGGATTTAAAAATGTTGTCATTAATTATAAACAAAGAGTCGGATCCAATTTTTTAAACAATTATATTATTATATTATTTTTTCTTGTTCTGCAATTGTTGTAAACAAACAAAGCGTTCCATTGATGAACCGACGAATTCATTATTTTGTTTATAATTGATTAAAAAGTCTCAAATCCATGTTTGAAGTCAAGTGAATGTTATGCTTAGGTCGAATGACGTACAAAATCTGTTAATTGCTTAAAAAAAACTCACATAGATACTTCCAAAACGAACCCAAAGGTGCTTTCGATTTTTCGATTAAATGCCTTTTTTTATCTTGCAACAGCGATTGTATCAAATCCACTGCTCTAGAATCTTGGAAATCTTTATTTAAGTCTATCCGTCAAAAAAATCTTATACTTTTCTACCCACAGCATCTCATTTGAACTCGATCCAATCTTAACCGCACCAATCTTATATCAAATCCTATGTTCAAGAATTCTATATATTTCTATTAAATACTATTTGTTGAAAAAGCATACTTTTCTATAAAGAAATTTTTAATAAACCCTTTATTGAATCTTATCCATACAGATCTTATATCAAGTCCTGTATTGCAGAATCTTAAAAATTTTTACCCAACTCTATCTGTCAAAAAGTCTCATACTTTTCTCCTAGTAGCATATCATTAAAACTCTAATAAATGCTAAAGTCGCCATAGTCATGTATGAAATCCTATATTCCAGAATCTTGCATATTTCTATCGATTAATATCTGTTAAGAAATCGTATACATTTCTATGAATAGTTTCTCATTGGAACTTTATTAAACCTTGTCCTTTCACAACTTCTATCAAATACTATGTTCAAGAATCGTGGATATTTCTATCAAATTCCATTGGTCGAGAAATCGTATGCTTTTCAGCCCACAATATCTGGTTGAAACTGTATCCAATCCTGATGGCACCAATCTTGTATCAAATTCTATCTTCCAAAATCTCGGAAACTTCTACCATACTATATTTGTTGAGATATCGCACACTTTCCTATAAATAGTTTTTCATTAAAAGTTTATAAAATCCTTTTCTCTCATAAATTGTTTCAGATTCCCGAATCTTATTTCTATCAAATTCTATCTGTTGAAATATCGTATATATTTCTATGAGTAGTTTCTCATTGGAACTATATCAAACCTTATCTTCTCACAACTTGTGTCGGATCCTATGTTCCAGAATCTTGAATATTTCTATCAAATTATATCTGTTGCGAAATCGTATAATTTTATATAAAAAGTTGAAGGGTGGAAGTAAAAAACTAGAAAAGCAACAAAATAGGAATATCTTAAAACAGCGAAAAAATGTTCTGTAAAATCGAGAACACTATTTAGAGATAAAAAAGTGTCCCCTTCCGAGTCAAGTATTGTGGAATTAAAATCGGAAAAATGTGATTTAAAAAATCCAAGTTCGAGGAAGTAAATGTGGCAGTTGACCATCTCAAAGTAAAACTATCTTTAAAAAAAGACCAGGCTTGACTAAGGATTACGGCACAAAATTCAATTTTTAGTTTGAAAATAAAATAAAACCATGCCTCTGAGATATTAAATTTGTTAAGGATTTTGAGACAAAATTTGCTTTTTTCAAAATCTTATTTTGGATGGGGATTAAGAAATAAATGTTCTGGTTTGTTTAAAATAAAAACTATCTCCTGATGTGTGGGGATTCTCAATAAGAATTAAAAAAATTTAGTACAAAAAAAGTGATTCTGTTCCGAGAAACTCAAAATTGAAGATTGCGATATCAGGATATGACAGGCATTTTTTTTTAAATTAAAAACAAAACTTTTTTCTCATCAAATGATAATAATTTTTAAAAATTTTAATTATAGAAGATTTAGAAAATTAGTAATACGTTACAATGTTTACTGAAATTGTACTACAATTTTTTAATGCCGTCTTTTTATTATTATGGTATCAAAAAATGATATATTGAAATAATCAAATCCTATCTACATCAAATCCTATCTTTCAAAATTTCGGAATTTTCTATCCAATACTATCTAAAAATAAATCTGATGTTTTCATATCAATTGTTTCTCATTGAAATTTGATCAAATCTTATTGAAATAAGACTTGCGTAAAATGCTATGTTCTAGAATCTTGGCAGTTTTTAACCAACTCTATCCGCCGAAAAATTTTATATGTACTTTTCTACCAACAGCATCTCATTGAAACTCTTAGATCTTAACACCACGAATTCTGCATAAAATACGATGTTCAAGAATCTTGGAAATTTTTATCAAATTCTATCTATTGAGAAATCTTATACTTTTCTGTCAATATCTTTTCATTCAAACTCTATCAGACATATATCAAATCGTATACTCTGAAATTTCTGTAGATTTGATACTGTATCCAATGCGGACGGCGCCAATCTTGTATCAAATTCTACATTTCAGAATCTTGGATACTTCTATTAAATTCTATCTTAAAATTAAATTTTCCTAAATAAATCCACTCAAGTCGTTCTACTGGGAATCCAACCAGAGTCAACTTGATAGATAGCTTTGATTTCTGATTTCACAGATTATGCAATGACATCTACACTGATCGATATTATGGTAACTAGTTCTGATGATAATACAGATTCCTTTAAATTCTATCTTTAGATAAAAACTATACTTTTCTATCAACAGATTCTTATTAAAACTTTATGAAATCTCATACACACAGAACTTATATTAAATCCTATCCTCTTAGATCTTTGAAGTTTTCATCTAACTACATCCGTCGATAAATCGTATACTTTTCTACCAACAATATTTCATAGAAACTCTATAGAATCTTAAAGGCACTAATCTTGTATCATATCCTGTGTTCCAGAATCATAGATATTTATAACAAATTCTACTTGTTGGAATCTAATACTCTTCTATCAATATTTTATTATTGAAAGCTATCAAATCTGATCCTCTCACAATTTGTATAAAATTCTATATATTTCAGAATCTTGGATATTTCTATCAAATTTTATCTGTTCAGAAATCGTATACTTTGCTATCAAACAGTTTCTCATATAAAAATATCGGAAATTTATATCAAATTGTGCCGTCAAGAAATACTATTCTTTCAAATGAAAATTTTATCATTTTTGTAAAAATGGAAAGATATTTTCGAGATTTCGAGACTTCAAAAAACCCTTATCCAAACGTTTGATAGAGATTTAAAGGAAAGTCCTAAAATTGCGGATGCAGATAACAGAGAAAAAAGTATTAAACTCTTTTATGAAACTTTCTCAAAAGGCTTCGCAACATTTAATTTAGAACTCGAGCAAGCACTCTTCCAATCAACATATCACCTACACCTCTAATCATTTAATTATTCCGAATCTAATTTGTATTTTGTACCAGATCTCATGTTAAACTGAAGGGAATACAATTAACATTTCCTACTATCGTTACAACGATGTGAACAATTAGGAAGACATTTCTCCTCGAAGTAGAGAAGTTCAACCTCACGTTCCGTCTCTATTTCGATTTAAGTTGAAACACGTAATACTAATTACCTCCTCTTCACTCACGTCTTAACGCATGCATGCCCAAGTACAATCTTCCACTCACATTGATTGTCCCACAATTCTATTGTATTTTTTAAGAAATGCGAAAAATATCTCCGAGGCCCACTTGAAAATAAAACTATAATTAAGATCAACATCAATAATAAGAGTATTATGCTGTCCCTCCAAAACTACATGACGTTATTTTGAAAACTTTTTTTCAGCCCACACCTTTTTCGTCACGGATCATCACATAAAACAATAACGCCCAAGTGTGACGTGACGAATACGACCCCCCCCCCTCCCGCCCCTTAAGGACAGCATTTGTTTGGTATTTCATTTGATAAACACTAAAATAAAACCCGAAACATACAAACATAATATTTTAACAGACTTCACAGCACAAAATTCTCTGGAAATAAGGGAAACCGGGCCATTTTTCACAAACACAGGGGAATACGAGGGTGGATTGATAAGTTTCCGGCCTGACCAAGAAAAACAACGTTTTTAAGAATTTTTTTTTTTTATTTCTCAACATAATCTCCTCCAAGGCTG
>NC_046657.1:104705906-104722520 GCF_010883055.1 Belonocnema kinseyi | reverse complement strand
TAAACTAACATGGCGATCGGGCTGAAACTATAGCTACAAGCTATCTAAGGATGGTACTATAGAACGCCACCTTAAGGTAGGCCTAGTGGCGCCATCTCTTGGGCAGGCCGGAAACTTATCAATCCACCCTCGTACATGCTTTTAAATAATGATAATAAACTTTGCAATGAAAAAGATTATTTTTCTATCATAATTGATCAATTTTCAACGAAATGCATGAGTTTTAAAGCTAACTAGACGAATTTTTTAGAAAAAAGTCGACGTTTAAACCCGAAAAGATATATTTTCAACCAAAAAGATGATATTTGAACTAAATTTCATATTCTTTAAAAAACTTTTGTTAATAAACATTTTATTGCAAATTGTGCCGTTTTTTTCAAACTGAATTGGTGAACTTCCAATTTTATATTTACGATTTAAAAATTACACATGCGGTCTACATCAGGGAGGCTCAAAAATTCTTTTTTTAGACAGCAACGCTCACCCCCTTTCATTCCAAATTGAAAAAAATAAACACCGTAATTTTTTTATTCCCATTTTTTAACAGGTGTCGGTTTTGACTTGAAGTTTCCCATATAAAATGCATGGGAAAAAAAAACTTTTTTGAGTTTTTGGAATAATTTTTTAGGGTTTTAAAAAATGTGGGCTTGTAGAGAATTTTTAAATAAAGAATTTCATGTATCAGACATATGGGTTTGACACCCCTAACAAAACCCCACGAGTACCTGAAGACTACTCTGAAAACAAAAAACTTCAACTCTTCATGAAATCGACCTTTTGAGCACTGTATTCTGGTCTTTTTTAATTTAAAATTATTAATATTGGTCTAGTAGGATATTTAATATCATTGATTAAATAATTTTGAATAAGATTTTATTGAATAAAAAGAAAACTGTCAGCCTGGTCTAATATTTTTCAATATTGATTCATTAATTTTTAATTATGTAAACATATTCCATTTGTTTAAAAAGCTTTTTCGTAAAAATTTGTCGAATTGGCATTTTGTTAACGTTAGTGACATACATTTAGTAAAAACATTTTCTAACTGTATAAACATTAAATTATTATTTATTTACAACAACCTTTAATTTTGTAAACAATAATTCACTCAACAATAATAATTAATTAATATACAACCATGATTATTGTTATTATTTGAAAATAAATAATAATTTATTGTTTCAATAATCGAAAAAATATTTGAAAATAAATGTATATCACTCAATGAAACCAAGCTGCCAGTTCAACGAATTAAAAAAAACATTTTTTACAGAAATGGGATTGGTTTAAATAATTACAAATCAATTAACCAATGTTATTAAATATTTCAGTAGACCAATAATAATAATTTTTTAGAAAAAAAAAAGAATTTTCAAACAAAATTATTTTAACAAATTCCATCCGTTTAAGCAATGAAAAATTAATGAAACAATGTTAATAGATATTCCACAAGACTAGGTAATAATTTTCAGGAGGAAGAAAATTTAAAAAAAAATTAATCAAACCAATTCCGTTTGTTTAAATAATTAAAATTCAAATAATTAATGATAATAAATATTCCACTAGACCGATATTATTGATTTTAATTTTTAAACAAGACGAGAAGACAGTGCTCAAAAGATCAATTTCATGAAGAATTGACATTTTTGGTTTCAAGGGTAGTTGTCAGGTTTCATTGGTCAAATTACAAACTACGCATCCTATCAAAAAGGGATTTTTAACAAATTTTTAGATGTTTTTCAAATGCACAATTTTTTTGACTCGTCTTTTACCTTATTTTATAGTTTCACCGAAAAATGTAATTTTTGGATTTTTCATTATTTTTTATGCTGTAAAAATTGGAAGTTTCGATTTTTCAAAAAAAATTCCCAAAGTTGTTGTAATAATCTTATAAGGCAGTCAAAATGCAAAATTTTTCTTTTCTAGACTTTTCTTATGTCGCGCGTTATTTGGCTTAAAATGTCCATTTTCGCGTGTTTTTTTGGAATGTTGTAAATGCTATATCTCTGACAATGTTTGGTTTTGCAAAAAAAGTCACAGAAATAAATTGTTCGTATTTTTTAATGAAATGAAGACATTTGACAAAAACTAGCGGGGAGGGGAGTCAAATTTTACACAAATATAATACGTTCTCTAACGAGAATGTAAAAATTGATTTTAAATCAAAGAGTTTCTTTAACAAACCAAAAAGTTGAACTTTCACCAAAAAGATACGAATTTTCAAGAAACCAATCGGATTTTCGAACAAAAAAGATTATCTTGTGAACAATGTAATTGAATTTTTCACATAACAGTTAATTTAAAAAAATATAATTAACAACTAAAAAGTTGCATTCACAACCAAATAGTTGAAAAATCAAGGAAAAAGGACGAACTTAAAAAAAGGTGAATTTTCAACATAATAAAATAGATTTTCACCAAAATGGTCGAATTTTTAAACGAAAAATAGTCAAGTTCAACCACAAAGAGTTACACTTTTAACGAAGAAGTTGAATCTTGAAGCCAAAAGACATATTATTGATAAGCGGGTTGTATTTTTAACCAAGAAATACGAATTTTCGACACAAGGAAGATGACTTAAAGAACAGTGCAATTAAAAAAAAATCATCAATAAAACGGTTACAATTTTAACCATCTAGTTACATTTTTTATCTAAAAAAATGAATTTTCAATCAAACATTCGAGTTTTCATAACAAAAACTTAATTATCAACCAAAATGTTGCATTTTCAAACAAATTGTTTCACTTTCGAGCAGAAAGGATGAATCTTCATCAAAATAGAAGAAGCTTCTACTAAATAGTGGAATTTTCGACCAACTGGTTGAATTCTTAAACAAAAAAGATCGAAATTCCTCAGCCATAAAAAGTAGCATTTTAAACCAAATAGGTGAATTTCCAAGACTAAAAGAAGAATTTTTCAAAAGGCATTCGAATTATTTTCAACTCAAAATGACGATTTTTCCATTAAGAAAGATCAACAAAACAGTTTAATTTTAGACAAAATAATTAAAATTGAAATTGAACTATTTTAACAATGTAGTTCAACTTTCAACCAATTATTTAAATTTTCAATCAGGAGTATTTATATTTGATCAAAAAATATATATTTACAACATTACACATACATTTTTAATCAAATAACCGAATTGACATCTAAAAGCGATTAGCTTTGAGCCAAAAATGAAATATTTAGATATTCAGTTGAAAAAATTAATTTAAAAACAATAAACTAATTTTTAACAAAAAAGTACAATCTCAGAACAATAAAGAGAATTTTTAACAAATTCGTTCAACATTCAGCCCAGTTGTTGCATTAAAAATAAAAAGGTGGAATTCTAAACGTAAAATTGAATAGTTGAATTTTTAGAAAATCAAATCAATTTTCATTAAAAAATAGATTTATTGAATTTTTACTTAAAAAGTTGTTTTATTATTATGATTACACCATTAAGCCATTTCCCTTTCGGGATAGGCGTGACTAACTCGGTGGGGAAAGGTGTAATGTGGGGAAGGAATAGAGAATTTACAGATTGATCCAGAATTCTCGTGTTATTTATGTAAATAACACATTCGTTCCGCAGCACTTATCCGACCCAGGTTGCTGATCAATCTCTCTAACAATCACCCCAAGCGAAGAACCTCACGAAGTCGTTATGTAAGATTCCCCACTTGGGTCCATTAGTAGCCAAGGTCTTTGTTTCAGGCGTCATTCACTCTACTGACACTCTTTTTATTAACTATTTGCCGCCATACTTTCCTGTCCTGGTATACTTCTCTAGCTTCTTTTATGTCCATGCATTTTTTCATGCAGGCTCTCGTGTTTCTGTGACTTCTTATGTCTCTTCTAACTAGGGTCTCATTCACACATTCTAACCATTCCATCTTAACTGATTTCTTGCCCATGCGTTTACTAGCGTCTCTTCTGCACCACATTCTTTTAGAATTATCTCGCTACTTACTTTGTCCATCAGAGTTTTCCCGGATATTATGCGCATGAATCTCATGTCAATTGCGTTAATTTTACTCTTATATTTTTCTTGATAAGTCCATATCTTGTTACCGTACAGTACATTCGGTACAAATATAGAATTATGCATTGCCATTTTAGCTTTATTTGATATATTTTTACTTCTGATAAGGGGACCTGCTCTACCAATAACCTTCTCACCTTTGTTTATGCGTCTATCTAATTCCTCATCAATCTTACCGTCCATAATAAATAAGCTACCAAGGTATACGAACTTATCAACTTGTTCAATTCTCTTATCATTTAATAAATTATTGCATATGGTTTTCTCACTCTTTCCTTCGAACACCATAGTTTCTGTTTTATTTGCGCTGATTTTTAGACCCATGTTCTTCATGCTTGCATCTAGCATCTAGGTTTTAGCATCTAGGCTAACCCACGTACCCTTACTGTTTGGAGATCCAGACCCTCTTCGTCGAAAAGAGCCATTCTTAAACACTTGCCCATAAATAATATAAATAACCATGAAGACATAACGCTTCCTTGTCTAACTCCTTGAATAATATCGAAACAGTCACTCAGTTTCCCATTCACTCTTGCACTCGCTTTGCTACCTGTATATATTGTTTTTATAGCTTGTAGGATCCATCCATTGACTCCATACTCTTTCAGGACTTCCCAAAGTTTACTTCTATCTACCTTGTCAAAAGCTTTTTCTAGGTCAATAAATGCACAGAAAACTTTTTTTCCTACTCTCAAACTTTTTCCTGTTATTTGCCTTAAGCTAAATATTTGATCCGCACATGACCTTCCTGGCATAAACCCACTTTAGACTTCCCAAATCTTTGCTTCTGTTATTTTCATTACCCTACGAATAAGTATTTTTGAATATATTTTACTTACGGTGCTTAATAAGCTAATCCCTCTGTAATTATTGCACTCGCTTTTATCTCCCTTTCTCTTATATATTGGTACGATAATCGCTTCTTTCAAATCGTCTGGGACATCTCCCATCTCGAAACATAAATTTATCAATTCGCACAGTCTATGTGGTATGTCCTCGCGACCGTGTTTAAGCATTTCAGCGTTAATACATTATACCCGGCAGCCTTACCGTTTTTCAAGTTCTTAATTATATCCCTAACCTCAGTGACACTGACTTTCTCAATTGAGTTTTCTATCGCATCGTGTTCAACATCGCAGTTGTGGTGTCCTATATCTTCATCTCCGAATTGTCTCCTAAAATAGTCTCTGAAAGCCTCTAGTATTCCGTCTGCATCATATACCATTTCCCCCCTACTATTTCTCATTTTGGCGAATTCTGTACTTTTGTTTCCTTTCATTTTTTTATAAAGCAGTTTCTTTCTTCCTTCAAAGTCGTTTTGTATTTTCATCTCTTCTTCCGCTCCAATTGTATCTTTACGTCACTTAACTATTTGTTTGAGTATCCTGTTTTCGTGTCTATGATCATTTCTACGTTTATTTCTTTCCTCACTGCTAAGACCTGCGATGTTCAAAGTTCTCCTGTACGCTTCTCTCTTTGCTTTTTGGGCAGCCTAAGTTTCATCGATCCACCATGCATCAGCAGACATTCTTCCTACAACTGCGGTACCACACACTTCGATCGTACATCTAACAAGGATATCCCGTAACTTTAGACCAGGTGTACATGTGGATCATTTTATGCCTAAACCAAGTATTTGTAATAAAAAAATTGCTCAAACTTTAACTGAATCGTAACATTTTGAACTAAAATACTTGAATGCTGAACAATAAATATTTAATAGGAAACTATTCAATTAAGAAGAATTAACTTTTGACGAAAATAGTTCGATTTTTTTATTAGGTTCCACGAATTCAGTTCGCATGTAAGTGAAAAACGAGATAAAGAGAAAGTTTGTTGACAACAGGGGAAAAAAATTAATTATTTTTAAAAAGTGGGGAATAGCAGAAAGAGGGTGAAACAAATTTTCTAATTTTCATGTTATCAAGCAGTTTTCAAGCAGTTTTTTTATTGAAACCATAGCAAACAATATTTGCGCCAGACCTATGTCAAATTATCATTTCCAGAAACTGAAAAATTTCTGTTCAACTCTACTCGTCAAGAAATCTTATACTTTTTTATCAAGATATTGTCATTCCGGCTCTATCAAATCTTTTGTAATAAGAAAATTTTGATAGGGAAGAATACGATTTCTCGACGGACATAATTTGTAGAAACAGGGATTCTGATACGTAGGATTTCATGCAAGTATGAAGTGGATAAGATTTGATAGAATTTCAATGAGAAGCTCTTGATAGAGAAGTATAAGATTTCTCGAGGGATATAATTTGATAAAGATTCCCGAGATTACGATACATTAGATTTCATGAAAGTCTGGAGTAGATAAGATTTGATAGAATTTTAATGAGAAGCTTTTGATACAGGTTTGATACAAGTCTTTTGCCGATAAGATTTGATAGAGTTACAATGAGAAACTCTTAAAAGAAAAGTTGAGGATTACGCAAAGGATAGAATTTGATAGAAATATCGGACATTCTAAAGCATAGGATTTGATCAATTTTTGCCTGGATAAGACTTAATAGAGTAGCAATAAAAAATTGTTAATGGAAAAGTATACGATTTCTCTAGAGATAGAATGTTATAGGAGCATCCTAGAGACTTAAACATAAAATTTGGTACAAGTTTTGGACTGACAGAATTTAGTATAATTTTTACGAAAATGTGATTATAGAAAAGTATATCAAACGTGCTGATCGATTTTAATTGAATTTTCCTTAATCATGTATAGAATTTGATTAAATTGAATGATTTCTCTGTATAAAGAGTCTGTAACTCCCCCCGATGAATTTTTTTGTTAGCAATTGTTTATCTATCACTTTAATTGTTAATTAAACAGAAAAGAAGGAGGAACGAGAAAATATGAAATCAGGTTTTAATTACAACGAGAAAATTACGTTCAAATTCAATTTATTAATAACATTCGAAAGAGAGTAGTATCGATTGATGGAACATTGTATCTGTTTCGAGAGAAGGGTCCGAGTTTTTCTTTGGATCCTTATTCGTTGAAAGGGCAAACATATACACGTTCTGCACCCTCTTTCTCTTTTTCAACCCTAACCCCCCCCCCCTAACCGACCTCCTATTACCCCCCTCCCTGTCAGTTCATATCCACCCCTTTGTTTTCCGAATGCAAATGAGTGGTCTGCCCTTCTATGTGCGAGTACTCTCACAACGAAATCCACGACAACGAGCATGCATATTCATGCGTGGGTGTGTGTGCACACGAGAGGTTATTAATTAACCGGAAGCCTAATCAAGGCTCGTAGTCGAACGGAGGTTGGGAGGTCGTTGCGCCGCAACACCCCCAAACCCCTATCCACTATCCTCTATCCCCTATCCCTCAAACCCTTCTCATTCTCATACTCGGGTAAAACCGCGTTAACCTGTGGCAGGTACGACTGTAGATCCCCAGGACACTTGCACTAATTCGGGAAATAGTGTTCGTCAGAAATCGCTGGTGAATCATCATTGCTCATTTCCCAGATCGAGAAACATCCTTTACAGGGAATTTCAATCTACTTTTCGATTTTCATTTTATTTTAAGAAACCAGGCTCCTCTACTCCTATGAATCTTCTACTTCTCTAACCCTCTGCCCAGTGTACTCCTGGTGGAGTACCCCGTTTACTCCTCTAAACTATGTATTCCTCCAACATTGTGTCTTCATCTTTTTCTATCTATTTATTATTCACGCTCATATTCTCACTCTTACTATTTTTTCTGGCAGTTACTTTTTCCTTCTGCATCATTCTCGCACTTAATGTCTCTTCCACTGACATTCTCTTATTCTTAGTCTGATTTTTTCTAGCGATCAGTCTTTCCTTCTGCATTGCTCTTACGCCCAATTTCTCTTTTCCACTCATTATCGTGCACTCTTTTCGGCTCCAACTGACTATCACACACTCTGCGCTCACTGCCTTCCTTTCCAACTCACTCTTTGCCTCCTACTCACTCTTTCCAATTAAATCTCATCAGTATTTATATCTATCACTCTTACACACTCTTTATCACCCTTTAACATTTCCTCATCACCACGCTCACCATTTCTCTGGTCGACATTATTTCCTTCTGCATTAATCTCCAATCCAATGGCTTTCGTAAAATCTCTAAAGCACACTTTTTTTAGTTTCAACTTACTATCTCACACTCTAACAGTCTAACACTCACTGTCTTTATTCCCAACTCACTATTTGTCTCCTGTAGACTGTCTTCAACTAACTTTCTCCAAGTATCTGTCTCTGTTACTCTTACACACTTATAACATGTTAATGTTATATGATGCGCTTCTCAGGCATCGTCGAGAAAAACGACTTTTAAGAAACCCACGCAAGTTACATGAATCGCAATGGAAGAGTCTTTAACTGCCCGTTGGATCAGGCGTTAACGCTCAGAGTCTGTAACCGGGAAGTCTGGGTTCGATTCCTGCTGTCGGGATTTCTTCGGCAATTTGTTGTTTTTATCATAATTTTTTGTTAATGCCATTTATCATTAAATTTATTTAAATGAACCTAAAAGGTCAAGTTTCATGTGACGAATGGGGACTGGGTGTTTGGAATCCTATGGGGTGAATAATCTCAAGGTAAAAGAATTAAGACAAACTATGCACGTAAGGAAACTAGATATTTTATGTGTGTCTGAAAGAAAAAAAAAAGATGCGAAAATAGAGACATAGACAACAAGGTGTTCAAAGGCGAATTTAAGATATGATCAGGACTAGATGGTGAATCACATGGTAGGCAAGGAGTAGGTCTGATTTTGAATGAAAGAGCGACACAGCATCTCGGAGATCATGATTTCGTATCCTCCAGACTGCTGTGGGCTAGAATGAAAGTAGGAATCAGAAGATTATTCATCATAGCGCATGCTAAGCGCCAGTTAATAGTGATCCCAGAAAAGTAAAAGACCTCTTCTGGGACACTTTGAATGACAGAATAAATATTTGTGCGAATTGTGAAAGAATAATTCTGCTAAGAGATATGATCGGATGGGTGTGTATCCAAAATCAGGATACAGAAAGTGTACTAGGTTATTTTGGGGATCCAAGAACAAACTATAACGAAGATAAATTAGTTGGGTTATTGTTAGAAAGGGCTCTGTTTATTACAAATACTTGGTTTAGACTTAAAATGATCCACACGTACACATCGTCTAAAGGAAACAGCCACAGTATAATTGACTTTGTTGTTGCGGATGAAAGACTAAGACAGCTAGTCAAAGATACAATAGTCATGAGGAATTCGGAATGCAACACTGATCATTACGTTCTGATCTCCAAAATTAACTTAGGTCGGGGATAGAGAAAAAAGAGAACCAAAAACACAAAACAAACGCGAATTAAAATTGAGAACCTGCAGAAACTGGATGAGCAAATAGACTTTGAAAATATGATAATTGAGAGCGTAGATAGGGCAACTTGGGATGCGCTTATAAGAAACAAAGATACAGAGGACGCATGGACTAAGTTCTTAGATATCATTGTTAGATGTGCGATCGATGTGTGTGGTACGGCGGTTGTAGGAAGAATTTCGGACGATGCTTGATGGAATGATGAAATTCAGACTGCTCAAAAAGCAAAGAAAGAAGCGTACAGGGGAACTTTAAACATCGCAGGTCTTAGCGGTGAGGAAGGAACTAGACGTATAAATAATTACAGACACAAAAAGAGGATACTCAAACGATTAATTAAGGAAAGTAAAGATAAAATTAGAGCCAAAGAAGAGAAGAAAATACCAAACGACTTTGAAGGCACCAAGAAACTACTTTATAAAAAAATGAAGAGAAACAAAAGTCAGAATTGGTCAACTTTTGAAACAGTAATGGGGAATGCTATATGATGCAGACGGGATACAGTCTTTATTTTATATATAATTTATTTATATCATTTTTTATATTATTTTTTTCATAAAATTAAAAAAAAATCGTTTTTAAGTAACACTTCCCGCTTAAAAATGCTTCGACTTGAATTCGACCTGGTCATGTCTTGAGTTCATCGTCAAGCCATTGATGTGTAGCTGCATCTTAAAACTGAGTCGAGACATATGCCTTCGTCTTACTTATATGGCCATGGCAGGTAAAACAGCGTTTACTTGTCTCAAGTAAACCTGCCTCAATACGAATCTTTGTCGACTCCTAAATGATATTAAAATTGATGGATGAAAAATTTGCAATTTCTAAATTAGTTATTTTTAATTTAAAAAATCAGAATCGGTGGGTCTGAATTTTTTTCAAAAAAATTAAAATTGTAACTTTCTAGAAGATTCTCCTAAGCAGTTAGAAATACGTAAAAACAAACATTTTCGGTATGATCGTCAAGCAAGTATCATACAAATTAAAATCCGTAAATAAGTTGATTGAATATATATATATCGTATAAAAATATACAAGATTGTTTATTCATTAACTAAGATTAGCTTTTATATCGGTGAGAATGACCCTTTTTCATGTCTTGATCTGTGTCACTGAGGTTAGGGATCTAATTAAGAACTTGAAAAACGGTAAGGCTGCCGGGGTAGACTGTATTAACGCTGAAATGCTTAAACACGGTGGCGAGTAAATATAGTACCACATAGACTATGCGAATTGATAAATTTATGTTTCGAGATGGGAGACGTCCCAGACGATTGGAAAAAAGCGATTATTGTACCAATATACAAAATAAAGGGAGACAAAAGCGACTGCAATAATTACAGAGGAATTCGCTTACTAAGTACCGTGAGTAAAATATACTCAAAAATACTTATTCGGAGGTTAATGAAAATAACAGAAGAAAAGATTTGGGAAGTGAAAAATGGGTTTATGCCAGGAAGGTCATGTACGGATCAACTATTTAGCTTAAGGCATATCACAGAAAATAGTTTGAGAGTAGGAAAAAAAGTTTTTTGTGCATTTGTTGACCTAAAAAAAGCTTTTGACAAGGTAGATAGAGGTAAACTTTGGGAAGTCCTGAAAGAGTATGGAGTCAATGGATGGCTCCTACAAGCTATAAAAATTAAAAACAATATATACGGGTAGCAAAGCGAGTATAAGGGTGAATGGGAAATCAAGTGACTGTTTCGATATTATTCAAGGAGTTAGATAAGGCTGCGTTATATCTTCATGGTTATTTATATTATTCATGGACAAGTGTTTAAGAATGGCTCTTTTCGACGAAGAATGTGTTGATATCGAAACAGTAAGGGTACCTGGGTAAGTGTTCGCAGATGATAAAGTTATTATGGCAGAGTCAATCGAAGACTTGCAAAGAATGTTGCATAAACTTATTTATTTACTTACTAGGGACAGGAAGATAGATGAGGAATTTACCTTGAATTGTTATTATATTATTCCGAATTCTTTTAGATTCTCTGAATTATTGGGATTTTTCACAAATTTCTTTGAATTCACACTCAAATCTTTTAAACTCACCTTGAAATCTTTGGAATTTCACAAATTCTTGTGAATTCCCTAGAATTTTTTGAAAATAACAATAAATTTTAGGAATTCAATGAATTTTAATAATATTTTTGAACTGATTTTTTTTTTTTATTTTTTCAATTTCGCCTTAAATATTTATGAACTTCATTAATTGTTCTCACATTTGATTTGATTTATTGGGCTTATTTTCGATTCATTTGAATTCTGTTGAATTCGCCTCGAATTCTGCTTACTCCATTTTACTGAATTCAATGGAAAGTTTTTCGTTTCGTTCAATGAGATTTTTCTAATTCATTTGAATTATTTCATGTTTCACTTGAATTCTAATGAACTCTATTAAAATTCTGTTGAGTTCACTTTGAATTATTATGGAACAATCTTGAATTTTTTTTAATTTGTGTTGAATTCTTATAAATTTCATCAAATTCATTCAAATTAAAAACAACATTAGTTACATTATTAATACATATTAGTTAATTTTAGTCAACGTTAACCACAATATACATTTTAAAGTACTATAGGAACCTTTAAACTATAAAAAGTGTATTTTTGGTGTTTTTTGAAATTCAATATTTGTTCTGTCACCCGGTATCAACATTTTAAATTGAACAATTATGGAGAATATTATATTTTTATTTTAGAAGAAAGAATGTGCATATTAGTTTAGAGAAAAAACCTTTAGTGGCCGTATTTTAGGCGTATTCTAAGCCCGACGATGTGTTAATTGATTTTTTGTTTTCTTAAAAATAGGCGCTTATTCACTGATAAATAAAAAATACTTTCTAGGGGTACAAGGATTTTGAACTTTCAATTGGCATTTTTCAAAAATCTATAACTAAGAAAACTTGTTTTTAAACATAAAACGGCCTAGTAAAACATCCAATCCATTTTTTTTAATGAAAGAAATTTGATGGCTGTTGTTTTTCACCGACAGTAAGAACTCAACTTTCCTTCATGTAATTGTGGGATCGGCAGACGCTGTCACCGATCCGTACTAGCAGAGGGGTCCTTTGTACTATTCAGGAATAAAAAATAATTTGAAGAATTTAAATTTTGCAATTAGTATTTAAAAAATTTATATTCTATATGCATTTCTTTAAATAAAAATGGTGTCTTTTTTATTTTATTCCCTATTAACTCAAAAGGACCTCCGGCTGGCAAGGGTCGGTGACAGCGCTTGGCGATCCCTCAACTTCATGAATGGAAGATGGGTGGTGGCTAGTTTTTTTCATCCATATATTCCAAAAAAAGATTTAATTGTATCCTTAACAAATGGGAAGTTAAGAGCGACTTATTTACGGGCAAAGTTCGCTCCTGTGGGTGTTTTTAAATAGACAAGGCATTCCTAGTTAAGTTTCCGGTTTGAAGAGAAACTGCGAACGGGATGAAATTAGTAGTACGCGACACTCCTACCAAATAAATCTCTTACTGAATAAATCTTCCGTTTCTCTTTCTCGAGTCTTCTCCAAGGAGCATGAGAAAATCGAAAGAAAGGAAAGACCCAAAAAACTTGAAAATATGCTCTTCAGGGGCCGTAAATAAATAACGTAAAGTTTTTTCTGATATTTTAAACCATGTACCCCTTTATTAGGGTCCGTAAGTGCTGACCCCCCTCCTTCAATTTTATGCATCTAAGTTTTTTTCGTGAATTTATTCTAAAATAAACTTTCAATCAAATAACTTTAATAATGTTCAGTTTAAAAAAAAATTCTAACCCGAAAAAGGAATTTTCAACATAGTGTTTCACTTCAAAAACATAGAGATGATTTTTCTAATAAAATTATGAACCTTCAATAAAAAAAGTAAATTTTTGAGAATGAAGTTCAACTTTTTATCAAGGATTTGAATTTTTAACTTAAAATGATGAACTTTCAACATGCATTTGTGACCAAAAAATTGTTTTTTTAAAAGAAGAATTTGGAAACAAATGATTACAGTTTGCGGATAAAGTTTCGAATGGGTGAACGTGACGATTTCCTTCACACTGCGTATACTTATGTAATTTGACGCGCTGATTACGAAAATGATAGTAAAAATTGGCGACTAGGCGATTTTCATGGTGAAATCGCGGAAAACCCATTTAAAAAATGTGATTTTTTGCGTTTGTCACAGCCAATATGTAAAATCTCGCAAAATACCTTCAATAAAAGTTGTAAATCTTACAGAAATACACATTTTTTGTGAGATACATTTTTTTGTACGAGTGATAGTTTTCGAGAAAATTAGTGATATCTCGATTTTTATGAAAAAAACCATAAAAATCATGCTGCTTTCGTTTTCGAGTGTTAGCCGTCCCCCAGTGTCAGAAACCCGTCTTATACGCGTAATTGAACCCGTTTCCTTAGTTTTTTCTGGTTCCAGTCACAGGGGTGCCTTCCCGCCCCCCATGACACGTTAGAAAGGGGCTCATGTATGAACTAAGTTATTTTTGTAACCAGTCATTGGGATGCCCAGGTTTTTGCGTTTATTTCAGCCAATACATAGATTTTCGCAAAACTTTTCTATAAAAGTTGTAGATCTTATCGAAATACACATTTCTCATATGATACATTTTTTTCTACGAGTAATAGTTTCCGAGAAATCCACAGATATATCTGATGAAATGTAACAAATTTACAAATTTCAATACAATTAGCGACAGGTCTTGCTCCACCATCCGCGCTCATAGTACTTAAGGGCGTGTGTTTCTTGCGTGCAATATTATTTTCGAGATTTTCCTCTCTTGAGTCCTCGTCAAGATGAATGAAACATATAATATTTTTAGTTTATCTAAGATTCTCGAGGAAAGGGAAACAACTCTTCAGTGGTTGTGACAAATCGAATTAATTCCGTCTGAACGATTTTGCTCAAAGCATAAGAAGATGACTCTTGTGGAGTCTGAACATGTTTGCGGATCCTTCCTTTGTTATAAAATACACAAATCTCGTCACAGTATTACCGTTCCAGAAAACACGTGGTTTGAGAGGTGCCGCATTTCTGCAGCGGCCTGTATGCTCATTACGTATTGTTTTGCGTTAAATTTTAATTTTGAATAAACGATCCGGGAAAGCAGCATTATAAACAATCAATCGATTTCTCGAGAAACAGTTTCAGACCGCTTCTCATTTTGTAGAGAGGTCTGCATGAAACTCTTGACAGAACTTCGAAGAGGATGGTCGCATCGGCGGTGTCGGTGAAGTTGTTGAAATCGATGAGTGCAAAATCGGCCGTCGAAAATACGAGCGAGGACGTGTAGTAGAAGGATCATGGATAACAAGAGAGATCAGGCTACTTTAATTGCATTAATAAAAAAGCATGTAGCGGAAGGGACAGAAATCCACACCGATTGTTGGAAGGGATACATTAATCTCGAAGATCATGGATTTGTCCACAAAACTGTGAATCATTCCAAACAATTTGTGGATCCCGATTCCGGAGCGCACCCACAAAACATCGAGTCATCTTAGCGGTGGATACGACGATTTCTCTCACGAGGAGGAGTACGTAAGAGCATCATTGCAGAGCATCTCTGCGAATTTTTGTGGCGGCGATGCGTAAAGAAAATAGTTGCTGATCCGTTTAAAAAATTAATTACTAACATAAAGGCATATTACCCTGGCCACTAAATATACTCAGCAGACTATTATAAAAAAACTTATAAGGAGTATACAATCAAGACAATAAATAGAATATACTCAGAATTTCTAATTCAAATAAATTAAAATATATTTAAAAATCATAAAAGTAAAAAAAAAAAACAATTAAAAAATACAAACAAATGCTTTTTAAAATACTCCAACCTTCCCGTGGTGAAAAGCGTGAGTAGGTACCCTTCCCGCTCCCACGACGCGTGGGAAAAGGGCCAGGGGTGTGACCTTACATTATTTCTGTGACCCAACCGAAACCAATGGAGAATGCTCATTGTTTTTTTTCATAAAAATCGAGATATCACTAATTTTCTTGAAAACTATCACTCGTAGAAAAAAATGTGTTACACAAAAAATGTGTATTTTTGTACGATCTACAACTTTTATTAAAAATTTTTTGCGAGATTTTGCATATTGGCTGAGATAAACGCAAAAAAAAAACATATTTTTATGGGTTTTTCGCAATTTCACCACGAACATCGCCGAGTCGCCAATTTTCACTATCATTTTCGTAATCAGCGCGTCAAAATACATAAGTATACGCAGTGTGAAGGAAATCGTCACGTTCACCTATTCGGAACTGCACCCCAGTTTGCACCAAATAATTACATTTTCAACCAAAAGGATGAATTTTCTACCAAAAATAAAAAATGTTCAACACAGTACATACATTTTAAAGAAAATAATTCAATTTCTAAACTAAAAAAGTCACTTTTCAAACAGGAATGGAAAATTTGAATTTTCATATTTAAACACTGATTTAAAAAAATTAATTTTCTACACTACAGTTAAATTTTCATGAAGAATGTTCTGTACCAAAACATTTGAATTTTAAACCCGAAAATACATAGAAAATCTAATTCTGGACAAATTTTAGGGCTGACTTTGGTGGGGAATTACCCAGATAGAGAGCGGTTTCGTAGGAAACGCTTTTGTTTGTTCACGCCTGAACGACCTCCGCCCACCTCGCGCAGATCCTTCACTCCTACTTGCGGCGCGGCGTCAATTCTCGGAAGAACTCTATCAGGGGGCCCCATATCTAGGGTTCACTTTATATAATTTACAACCAGAAAGTTAAAAATCAAACAAATATTTGGCTTTAAGTTTAAGAAATTATTTTTTAACCTGAAAAATAATTTTCCACTAATTTATCAATCTTCAATTGAAAAATAAATTTGCAAGAAAACAATGAAGTCTAACTTTCAAAAAACGAATTTTCAATAAAATACTTGAATTTTTACTAAAGCAGATTAACTTTCAGTCAAATAATTGCAGTTGTAACAAAACAATTGATTATCTTTTTCAATAAAGACCAATATTTAGCATTTTTATATCTAATAAATTATCTAATAAATAAACTTTTAATTAAGTAGTTGAATTTTCCAAAAATTGTTCAATCTTACACCATCTTGTTAAATTTTCCAGTCAAGAAATTAATTTTTTTCAACCGAAAAATCTTAATTTCTGTAAATTAACTAGTCTTTTTAGGCGAACAGGGAGGTGAAAGATTTTCCTATAATGTCTTACATGGGTGGGGGGGGGGGGG
>NC_046657.1:104699942-104705896 GCF_010883055.1 Belonocnema kinseyi | reverse complement strand
TGATTTACATTTTCTTTCTTGATGACAAAAAATTTTTTTTTATTTAACTATTTTGTTGAATATTTGTACGTTTGGGTTTTAACAGTTTGTTAGACAATTAAAATATTTGCTCAAAAGTTGAACTATTTTGTGTAAATTATTATTTCTTTTTTTTTGCTTGAAGCTTCATCATTTGAGTTAAAAATGAATTTCTTTAGAGTAAAATTCAACTTTTTGTTTTAATATGTATAATTCTTTAATGCGTACTCTTTAGTAGCAAATCATTTTTTTTTACAAATGGAACTCTTGCGTTAAAAAGATATAGGTTTTAGTTACGAATTAAATTAAACTCTTTTTCTGAAAGTTGAGCAACTTTCTAAAAAGTTTATTTTTTTATGTAAGATTAATTTTTTATGTAAAAATATTTTTGATTGAAAATTGAACTGCTGTGATGAAAACTTTTTTTAAAATTAAACATTTATTTTCTTTACTGAAAAGTTAACTATTTAATCGAATACTCAGCTGTTTTGTAGAACAAAATTTGTATAATTGAAATTTAAAAAGAATTAAAATTAATATTTTTCATTGAAAACCACCGAAAATTTACCTTTTTTTAGTTGAATTCAACTGTTTTCAATTTAAAATGAAAATTCTTCCTTGGATGAAATATCAACTATTACATTTTTCTGTTAAAAATTCATCTTTTTTGGTGAAAATTTCTGGTATTGGTTGAAATTTGAACTAATTTGTTAACTCAAAAGAAACATTAATCAGTAAATTCATGAAAATATTTAGTGACCAAAAATTACATAAAATTACGGCTCCTTAGGCAGATCTTTCCTTTTTATAGCTACATCAATTTTATTATTATAACACATAAATCTGAAAAGCCATAAAATGAATAAACCTACAATACTTAATTGAAAATTAGAATATTTTAAATTAAAACTGATTTATTTCTATCTGGGGTCCTTTTCTTTGTAGAAATAATCCCTTCGCGGTTTGATTAACATTTGGACAATTCACTCTTTGAATATCGGGATTAAGAAATACTTCAGATTGAGTTAAATTACAATATATGCGACTTCGTAGACACCCCTTTTTCAGCCCACTCGAGCACACTTGCAATAAGGGAACTGACGGTCCAGAGTGTGACGGGGAAAATTTAATTTTATATTTTGTAACGTGTAGCGCTCTGACCTCCACCCTCCTCAACGCAATCATGCGGACATGCTCATGGGGGTTCTCAAAATTCTGCTAATTTATTTCTTAACCAAATTTCAGCAGGAAAGAGAAAAAATGGTAATTTTCATGGAATTTGAACTTATATGCTAATTGAAGGGATTATTAAAATCGCCCGATTAAAAAAAAACCAGCTGAGGTCCCATTGGGATCCCAGATAAGCCCGCGTGCAGAAAATTATCGCGGTAGACTTGCGCCCAGTTTGGGCATTGTGTAAAAAGTTTAATCTAGATGGTTTTTTCAAGCCCCAATCTGGTACTTTCTGTCCTAACAGAACCAAAAATTTTCCAAACTTTGAATCCAAATACATTTTTTGCACATTTCTGAAAATACCCAGGGTGCTTAAGAGTATAACAAAATTAAAAATTTAGATTTAAAACAAATAACCTTTTTTTATCATCTACAAAGTCTTTGAAATAATTTCCAACGTCAACCATCTAAAATATATTTTCATAAGCCTGGTTGACTAGCTCTAGATTAACTCGTCTATGCCAGCGATAATTTTTAAAACGGAAATAGCCATCCATAAATACTTTTTTCAAGAAATTTCCCTTTTTTCGTGTTTTTTGTTTTGTTTAAATGTTGACTAAATTAATATAACCCATTACGAAAATACAACTATCTTTGGTCAGAAAATCAAATGTTACATTTTTATTTCGAAAATAATTTCGTTTGGTTAAACATTCTACTATTTGGTTGAAAATGTAACTATTTTGTCAATAAGACAAATTTTTTGGTCGAAAATTCTACATCTTGGTTGAAAGTTTAACTAGCGTTTAAAAAATTCATCTGTTTGATTAAAAAACTAACTATTACATTTTTACAAATTCTTATTCTTTAATTTATTAAATTTTTACACCTTCCTGGTCGAAATAAATGATTTTTTATGGTTTAAAATGCAACTGTTTGGTAGAAAGTTAATCTGGTTTGATTCTACATTCAACTGGATTTTTGAAAATTTCACTTTTTGGGTTGCATTAATCTCTTTTATCATTGCAAATTGAAACCATTTGTAGTAGAAGAATTAACGATTAAATTTGTTGTTGAGAATTGATCTTTATTAGTTAAAAATTCAAGTAGCTGGTTAAAATTTAAACTACTTTGTTAAACAGTCGTTTGAGGGGAATTAAGAGGAAATAAGGTTTGGGGAAATAGGAGAAGTTAGTGGAAATTAGGGAAGTGGTAGCAGGGGAGGGGGAGGTTTGAACGACTTAATGAATGTCTTTTAAGCCTATGAAAGCTTTTTTTCAACTAATTTTTAAATTGTTTGTTTATAAGCATGTCATACCGTCGATTTGTGCATAGGGCCCTGCACACTCGCATCTTAATAAAAATCTAAAAATATTTGGTAATAAAACATGTTATATCGATTTAGCAACACAGTGGCTAGAAAGAAAATTCCTACTCTTTTATAAAATTGAAAATTGGATTTTTATCACCTTTTAAAGCTGAGAAAACGTATCACACGAGCAAAAAACACGTCCACCTCCATTTTCTTGGAATGTAATAATATTTTTAAATTGAATCTTCTTTGTATTGATCTAGAAAGTTAATAGATGAAAATTTCTTATTTTAAATTTTAAATTAAAAATCATATTTCTTATCCATGTTTAAATTTAAGATAACGTATCCCTTTTTCAAACAAAAAAAGTCAACCTCAATTTTCATGGAATCTAATCATATTTTCAATTTAAATCTTCTTTGTACTGGTTTAAAAACTTAATAGATAGAAATTTTGTACATTTTTTCTTAATTAAAAATTAGGTTTTTAATCATCGTCCAAAGTTGACAAAATATTCCCCTCGTAGGTCTTGAACGAAAAAATTAAACTTTTCAAACTTCAATTGAACACTGACTCATCTCGAAAGTGCTTTCACATCTTTCCTTTAATTGAAAATTCTATTTTTTAGAAACTTTTTTGTTTCTCTCGTTTTACCGTGAAAATCCTTTGGTTTCTCCGGCATAAAGTAAGGTGCAATCAAGTATATAAATATTTCTTGGTTTTCTATTTTTAAGTAAACACTGAATCCAATATCATGCGATTCAACATATTAACCAGTTTTGCAATATTGCCTTCTTATTGTTTCAGTAAAGCTAGAAATGCTACGCAATCGCGTTCTTTAATTGAACTTTTATTTTAGTTTGAGGAAATAATTTTCTGGGTTCCAAATAATGATATTAAATCCATTAATTCTTTAATTTTAGTCAGTACTTGATTTATATCAGACTTTGTTTTTAAATAATAGTAGTAGGAGATAGAAGCTGTATCTTGATCTGTATTTCAAAAATCACGTTTTTTCTTTATTTTCTAATGGATGAAATTTTGTACCTGCTAATTCATGAAGCTTGGAAAAATGGTTTATTCTGTTTATATGCGAAAAATGTTTTGGCTATTAAAAATAATTCAGTACTGTATCAGATATACAGTGAAAGCTCACCTCTTTGAACGACCTTGAAACATACATTCGATAACTTGAAGGCTGGCGGGGCCCCCACCTCTACCACGAGCTTCAGGTTATTTTTACCAAGTAACGTTCATTAGCTGCCCCGGCCTCGTATCGATGATAAATATATACTCAATTCAAACCAATGAGGGCTCTTCGCTTTTTGGGCCTCTTTTTAATTGGCTATCCACTGACGCGAAGGAAAGCGTACAAGTACCGTGGTGGGAGTTTGCGGAATAGCACAATTTAAAATAACCTTGTTTTTTTCGACACACATCGATTGAACTATTTAAACACTTTAGATTATCTTTCATGATCTATCAATAGTGAGTAATTAATTTTTTTTTAATACTTACTTTGTTTATATCAAGCAAACTTGTTTAAAATTTGAGATATAAGACTACTGTAACTTAAAAAGTTGTTTATTGCAACAAGATACATTAATTGACCTTTTGATGGTTTCTCTGATTTTCTGGAAATTATATTTTCGGTATAGGATAGAAATATCAACTTGATTAATTAAATTTATTTTTTTTTTCTTAGTGAAAATAAACCAAACTCAATGAGGAACGGAGGATGCATATTTATCCACGCCTTTAATCAAGCAAAGTGGTCGTAAATCGAGACCATGTTATCATAGATTATGAAATTAAAATTCTAGTTTAATCATCCATTGTATAAGATCAAATGGTCGTGATGAAAAAGTTTGTTCAACCTAGACACTCTTTTTCTTTCAAAGGCCTAAACAAATTTGGTTTTATAGCGATTGAAATTTAATAATTGTTAATAATAGAATATATAAAAACATAAAAGATGCTGTCCATACTTTTTTTAGCTGATTTACAATTTTTAAACTCAATGTCAATTTTATTTATTTTAAATTCTAAACTTTAAAAATAAAATCCTTCGATACGTGACTTCTAGGCAGCCACTGAAGAGCTATGTGAAATAATTTGATGAAATCCAGCTGTTTAATTCACTCAAACAATTTTTTTTTAAATATCGTAATTTAGAAATAATTTTCTTAACACCATAACACTAAAATCATTTTTTTTAGACTTGAATTTTCAAGTGTTCATACCTTATGAAACAAATACGTTTCATGTCTTACAATACATTGTCGCCTTTCTTTAATATTTATTTATCAACATATAAAATGAAGTAAATTAATTCTTTCAATCCGAGAGCATTTTTTAAAACTCTTTTTATCTCTTTTTCTTTTACGTTTAATGATTTACATTAAGTTCATAATTAAATTTGGTGGAGCGTTACAATGTTTTGTCGTTCCAGTATAGAATCTATCATCGTATATTATTATCAATTTATATTCACGCTCACATATATTAGCAGGTATTAAAAATTACATTAACAAATACATATGAAAAATTTTAAAAACACATTAAAATGTGTACTGGAGACTGTTGGTTAGGTGGTCTAAAAATTCCATTTATTTTTTTTATTTTTTAAATTAACATGGGGGTTCAAATTGAAAATAATAACTTTCTAAAACAAAGAAAAGTAAATGTCGTTAACTATTTATAAATTAAAGTATGGTCAATTCTTGAGAGATGTTCAAGGAATAATATCTACTTAATAAATTTTAGTGTTTACACCTGAACGACATGGACATAGGATGTCGTAAAGTTGTCGTAAAGATGTCGTAACGATGTCGTAAAGACATCGCCAAATTTTGTGTCCAATGGGAATTGTTCTCGAAAACTACCCCAAACAATGTAAACTATCATTTTTATGTAGAATGCATGCTAACGGCGGTATTTAAAAAATTTGCAGACAATTATTTTTTAAATCCGATAAGTCACAAGTTTCAAAGCCTTTTTTAACTGAAATTTATTTTTTTTTAACAATTCTTATTCATCTAAGCAATTTTTGTCTGCAAATCTCGAAAAGTTGTTCGTTTTATTGTTAAATGATAAAATTGATGAATTTCTAGTAAAATATTTTTCCATTAACATATTTCGTCATTATTTCAATAAGTTTTCCCTGTTAAGTGTAAAAAGTTATGTTTTTCTGGAATGAATGACGCAATTGACGAATTTTAAAAGTAATGTTTTTTCAAGGATATTTAGCAATGTTTTGAACCATTTTTAATTGTGTAACCCATCTTTTCATGCTATAAATCCTGAAGAGTCATTATTGTCATTATAGGCATGATTTTCCAAAAATTATTTACGCCGTATAAAACTAGGAACAGATGGAAATCCCTACTTAATGATAAGCCTCGAATATAAAAAATTCACATTATGAAGCCTTTTTTATCTAAAAATGTAT
>NC_046657.1:104687914-104699842 GCF_010883055.1 Belonocnema kinseyi | reverse complement strand
ACTGTCCAGTGACACTAAATTAAAGAGCTAGGTTATTCCGACGCAAAACACCCCCTTCCTTTCCTCCCTTGCAATATTGCTTTGGTAACGTTAAGCACCCCGACTCTCCCTTTCTCTCTTCCACTTGGACATATCTGATAACTTTCTCTCTCTCTTTCTCATTCTCGAACCTGATTCGGATCCAGGCGTTACATTGCACCCACCATTCTTTACACTGGAGCAAGTGGCGAGATTATGTTTGACGCTAACCGGGTAACCACGCTAAATTGTCTAAACTGCGCCAGATTAAGCGGAGCCAACCCCCTTCGCACGACACGTCCAGAAATTAACCAACCCTCCTGCCATATATAGCATTTACGCGTATATCTTCCAGGCCCCGAAGAATTTTACTACCTCTGAATTGTTTCATTTCGTGCCGTCCGGAATTAATGGTCACTGCTATAGGAGCTTGATAAAAGGCAAGATTTATACACACGTTTCTTTATATTTGGGATTCTATCATCAAAATTGTATTGTTAAAATAAGAGGAATGATTGAATCTGAAGTTCGTTCGATTAAGGAAGGAGGAAGAGAATATGGATAGAGGATAGAAGTTAGTAAGTGTGTATGTTGTGAGAGCGCCTATTGGGAGGAGACAAAAATGGTATATGAGAGAGGGACCAGGAGCTATTCGAGGAATAAAAAAAAGGAAAGGAGCGAGACAGATGTAGATAGAAATGAATAGGGGAGGATTAAATGGCTTAAGAAGAGTAGGAGTGTGAAAAGGCGATAGGTAGAGGAAAAGGATGTCTGAAGTTTAGAGGAGGTATGTGAAGATGGAATTGGTATGATGAGTAGGAAAGTAGATGATTCGTAAGCTCATGGAGAGAAAATGGAGCGTGAGCTCGGAGAGAGAAGGTGTATGAGAAGGATTTTTGGGAACATAATGCAGATAAGGAGAAGCTGCGGGAAGAAATTGTAGTTGACCAAGTCGTATAGGAAGGAAATATGGACAAGTGAGAGGCGTGAAAAAAGAATTCATATGGTGAAAGAGCCTACAAAGTTTTTGTGCAGGGGGCTTGAGGAGAAAAGTTTGAGGAGGAGGATACGTGGTGGGATATTTCAGGTGAGGAGAGCGTTTGAAGAGCTTGTATATATGGTGGGTATGTGAGGAAAGAATGCAGACGATGAGTAGTGAAACAGAGTACAGATCGAGATGGGGTGCGAGAGGAAGCATGTGTAGGAAATTCAGATGAAGAAGGTGCTTAGAGAGAAAAGGTAGATAATTATTGGGTTTCCGAAGATAAGTTACAGGGATAGGAATTTGGAAGGAGAAAGTGTATGAGGAGTATGCTTGAGAAAAATAAGGATGTTAAAGAGTAGGTGTGAAAAGAGATGGTTGTTGAGGAAGATGTGTAGAAAAGGAATATGGGCAGCGGGAGTTTTAAGAAAGCATTCACATGTTAAGGGGGCTATGGAAGAGATTTTACATGGATGGGGGTTTGGGAAAAAATGCAGCTGATGAACAGTGGAAGAAATGTGTAGATAGGGAATATCTCCACCACTTTTCAATAATTTTAATTAATTTTTTTCCAAGGACGCTACTTATTTCAGGCTGCACTACCCGCCTTATAAATGCAACCAATTTTCTAATACTTCTTCTAATATTTATATTATGATAATTTCTTTATGAAAGATAATGTTTTCTATTGTAAACGGAGATCAGAATCAAATTGAATTCCTTTACGTATGCAATTTCAGGATTTATTGGTCAGCCTCGGCGCGAAGTATCCACACGTGAAATAATATAGAACCGCGTTTGGACGGACACAGATGAGCGGCTCTGGGGAAAAGACAGAGTCGGAGTCGAGGACAAAAAAATGAAAAAGAGGTCTTTTCTATTTAGGTATCCTGGGGCTCGTGGCAACGAGTTCGACGGAGTGGGGAGCAACTGCAATTTGTACCTCTTACTGTCCGCAGGAAGAATGGGTATTGTCTTGCAGGAGAGAAACGAATTGAGCCTCTATGAAGCGCGGCGTGCGAACGGGAATCGATATTTTTAATTTCAGCAAAAGCCAAACATCTCCAAACATCCTCATCTACCACTCCTCGATCCCTTAAAGCGACCTCTCAAACCTCTACAGGTAACCCGAATCTATTTTTTTTGTTTTAGCCAATAAATAAACATTGATTTGGTCTCTAAAATTACTAATTACATTCATACTGATTAATTGATTTAAAGAAAAATTAAGTTTCACAAAATATTCAACATCTTCCTGTTTTTTTATATTTTTAAATAACATTTGTCCGAGACAGAGTTCAATATTCCGAAAATACTTTCCCAATTTTGGCATTAATCCATTATGAATTTTTTCTTGGAACATCAATCGAGAGATACTTATTTTAGGTTTAAGAATTTTTGATCGATCGAAGATGATTTCAGATCCCATAACTGACCGTTCCCTCGAGATTATTATTTTTTCATCAAGCCTGGGGGTTGGTCCAGACGGATGGACCAGGCGGAGAAATTGCATCTCCTGAGTTGCCAGCTACCCCTTCCGTTCCACCCACCCCGTCCGAAATATATACGAGCCGGCAAATTGAAAACTGGCGATCGGACCGCTTGAATAAAATATCGTTTAAATTTATTGTAACACCTGGTATATCGCGAACGGTCACGATTCGAGTAAGTACCACCCGTTTCGAGCGATCTTATTCCTCTTCAATTTCCCTCACATCGATATCGAATTTCTCTTTCACATTTCAAATATTGAAAAATTAAATCGCTTTTTAACAGAATTTGGCTGTTTTTCACAACGGATTGAGAATAATCTAAGAAAGTGAATAGATCAAAATATTAATTCAGATTTTAAACAAAAATCGAAAGAAGAAATTTTTTATTAATTGTTAGAGGCATTACACAGGCCTGCATTTCTCAGACCCAACGAAACAGAATATTCAATGCTGTTTTCGGCCATTTATGACCATCTATAAAATCTATAGACTTTTTTTTAGTTATTTGCATCATTTTTACTACAAAAAAAACATTATTCACCTTTCAAAGTATGTTTGGTTCGCATCGGTTCGATACTTGCTTTAGTTATGGCAAATTGAATTTTAAGATTTCTTAAAACTAGAGAGTACCAAAACAACAAAAAACTCTTGAAGGCTACTTCGTCAAATGTCTATTTACAAAATACCAAAAAAGAACTGAATAACAAAACAGTTTGAACTAAAATTAATGTGCCTCCTGCTCTCTTGCCTTCATTGGCCGGATAGACCTCTATCTTGACTTAACTGGCTGGACAGTACCCCTATCTTGCATTGAATAGCCGGACAGTACCCCTATCTTGCCTTCAATAGCCGCAAAGTGCCCCTATTTTTTCGATAGCTGAATTGACCTATATGTTGACTTGAATGGTCAGGCAGTAATTACCCTTATCTTGCATGCACTGACTGAATAGAATATCTCGAAATCCTGACGTGGTAGAGTAATTCTGCGGCCATATTCGGTTTCAAAGTAAAAAACAATGTTAGGCCTGTTTTACTGTTTAATATTTTCAAATATTCTTTGTGCAACCAAGAGATCGAAAACCCTGAAAATACGTCTCTAATTTTTGTTTAAATCCCGCGATTACTTTAGTTTTCACAACCCTATTTCGTACCTCCTGAAATAAAACCGAGCCTTCGTGAAAGAAATCTGTTTCACGATAATCGTTCCTGGTATACAGATAGAATAAGATAGAATCAAGGAATTGAAATAGACAAGTCAGACATTTTTCCCTTACTCCCGGTGTCCGCGTCATCTTAACTTTATTTCGTTCAATGGAAATTGGTGTTAACTTCATGGCCGGTGGACGGAGGGGATAGAGTGGCTCTGATGTTTAATACATAGGATCCAACCGATATTGCAACCGAGAGAGTAAGGAACAGGAAAATAGTCGATAAAGCAGAGGGAAAAAGAGAGAAAGAAGTAAGGAATGAGAAAAGGGGGTTGGAGGAAAGTAACCTTCGTATCTTCATGACAGGGTGCGAAGTCGCAGAGCGCCCTCCTGGTGGGATGGCACTCAACCAGAGAAGTGTTGTCGGTTCGAGCTTTTCAGGAGCTTTCAAGTGCTTTCGCAGTTGCCTCGAGTGCCGTAAGAGGCTTTCAGAAATGGAGGCGGAAACAGGCTTTTTAATAGGGCCGAGTAGTTGGCCTCCTCACTCACCCACTATCGAAATTCCTTCGAAACCCAGGAGTCCTTTTAGAAATCAGTATTCACTTATAATGACCTTGAAAAGTAACTTTAGTCCTCTTTATCGGATTTGGGGGAATGAAAACCTCGTTTTTCGTGTATGGAGGGTTGCCTCGCATCACGTGGCTTTCCAGGCACAGGGAAGCCCCGCAGATAAAGTTAGTACAGTTTTAAGCCAGCCAAATGCGAGTTTAAAATGTTGCCGCCGGACGAACGTGCAGCAACGAATCCCTTCCTAATACTCTGCTTGGACATGCGTTCTAACTTTATTCAAATTTTTCAGGAAATTAAAAGAGAGTTTGCAGATTCCGGCTTCCTGCTGGCCATAAACGGAGTTTTGTTCCCCTTTCCACAAAACGTGCGGGAAATATGAATTCGTGGGAAAAGCTTTGTAGGAAAGGCGGCTTTCGTGCAAAACAAACTGAAATTCGCATTATACCCTCTTCTGGTCGAATTAAAGCCTAAAGCCTCAAAGTGATTTCACATTTGGAGATACTTTTCTAAGCCTATAAAAAACCTTTAACCCTAAAGCGTAAAATTGAAACATGATTTTGGGTCGAATTTTCGGTCAAATCTAGGGTTTGGATTAGGGACGGATTTACGGTCAGATTTAGGGTTCCAGTATTTTAATAGGGAAGTGTTTTTTTCACACCACCAAAATAAATGTTTGAAAAACTTTCAATAATTGCGGACCTACAAAATTTTTGCAAAAAATAAGGACAACAAAAATTTCCCTTCTTGCTCGAAAACCGAACATACATTTCTTGAAATTATTTTCATGGTTCAGAAAAAGGAGCATATATGTGGAAGATTTTCTGAAGTGCTTAAAAGTGTTCAGCATAAGATGCTGTAGAATAACTTTAATATAGATTTTCAAATTACATTTTGTGAAATTTGTTTAGTAAGGAAATACAGCGTTAAAATAGTAGATTGTGTACCTAGGCAGTAAAGTTGAACTTTATACGAGGAGGATGCAGAATACAAAGTCGGAGCCTAAGGCGAGGTCGGTGGCACTGCATCTGAGTATAAAATAACTTTACTGCCGTGGTGCATACAATACTTTATCTGAAATAGGCAGAATAAGCGCCCTTTTCTGTAAAATGGCGCTGGATGGTAGCGCATACGCACGTGCGTGGGGTGACGTTAGAAGTCCAAAATTCACTTCATAGTTAAACTTGGGTTTGAAATGAATTCTTCTCACTCTTTGCTTTCACTTTTGTAACACTTCTCACTCACTTCTTCCTCCATCCTATAACTTTACGTGCCACCCATCGCAGTACAATAAAGTGCTATTTTACTGCCGCTCCGCAGGTAGATAAAGCGCACTTGTTCTTCCGATTTCAGATAAATACTTTTATTAACAATATTTAGTTTTTAACGGGGAATAAAAAAAATAAACTTGATTAGAATCATAAAAAAGTGGATATACTTAGAAAATATACATAATATGTTTAAGATTTATTTTTATTATTAAAAATAAAATACATAAACAAGTTCTATGCAGGAGCAAGATTTTTTTGTTAGCTAAAAGGTTACAATTGTGTATAAAAATAATATTCAAAAGCAAAAATAACTAAATATAAAAAATCATTATTGTACAAACATTCTAAAAAACAAATAAATACTTTTTGTGTTTTCTACAAACAAAAAATTTCTTATGTAAAGCAAATTTTAAATTCGTTTCAAAATTATTGAAAATAAGAAATTAATAAACGTTGGTCATTTTTAACAACAAATATTATTACAAAATTAAGGAATTAGCCATTTTCCCTAGAAAAAATGACTTGTTATTCTAAATCATGTTTTAAATAAGCAAATTGTAATATGTGATCGAGAAATGAGTCAAAAACTCTTAATTGTTACATTTTAGAACAAATATTATGAACAAGTTCAAAAGTATAAAGTTTTCTGTAAGATTAATTATTTTTTTGTACTAAATTATGCAGAAAATACATGCATAGTTATTTATATACAGTAAGAAAATGTGTCAATAACAGCAGAGTCGAGTCAGTTTGTTGTTAAAGGTTTACACAATTTAATTTTTCTAACATTTTTTACGTCAAAAGATAACAAATTTAAACTTTCTCTGAGTAGCATGAACTTATTGCTTTAAATTAAAGAAGAAAACGATCGATTCACTTTATTGTTAATTGTTCCAATAATTTTTAATTTGCTAAAATGTAATATTTGACTGGAATAATGGAGAAAAATATTTTTTTTAGCAAATTAATCAAAAATTTCAGTAGTTCCTTTCATTTCAACACTTTTCACTACTTATTCATGATTTTTAAAACAATTTCCAATTATATAAACTATTTTGTTTACAAAATATTTTTTAAAATTGCACCTGGTCGGAGTAACATAAATTATTTCCTTACTTACTATTTACTATTTATTGAAAATGTTGTTGAAAAAGTTTAAAGTTGACAACGAAAAAATATTCAAACAATTAACAATAAAGTGAATTGATCGTCTGAATTTTTAATTTAACCTAATTAGTTTATGCTATTCAGAAAAAGTGTATATTTTAATGTTTTGAAGAAAAAATATTTAAACAAATACAAATTGTTTAATCAAGTTTGATTGAGTAAAAAAAATACCAGACATATCATAATAATTATATTTTGCGATGAAATGTGGATACAAATTTTTTTAAAGAAATAACATATTGTTTAAAAAGTTAATAATTCAATTGAAAAGAGATAAAACTTTTTTTTTTAAATGATCGGTTCAACATTTTTTTAATAAAAGATCATTACCTAAGTATTAGTTGGACAAAGCAGCAGTATGCAATTTTTTACCGTTTTAGAGAAAATCGACTTTAAAATATCCGTCAAAAGCCACATAAAGTCTGGCAAAACATACTTTAAATCTCCCGGTATCCTCTCGACTTGACAGCCAAAATCTCGAGTGTTTGATTCTCGCTACCTATACTTTTTTATTTATTTTCTATTTATTTGAATGTTCATATATACATACTTTTCGGATTTTCTTGTCGCATTTCACTTTTTTCAATAGGTAAATTGAACAACTACAAAATATCATCTAGATCAGAGCAATATTTATATTTTGGTGGACGATTAGTCGCTCAAAGGTTTATACTTTTAATTTTCAATATAATGGGTGAACAGTATAAAAACAATCAATAAAGTTTATAGAAAATAAACTTGTTTTCGAAAAACACAATAAAGTTAAAAAAATTTAGTTATTCCGTAAAGAAATGCATAATGCAAATTATTATTAGCGTAATCTTTAAACATTATTGAAGAAAATTATAGTTATAAACATTTTATTAAATAAAAATTAAATCAAATGAAGAACAGTGTGGGCAGCGAGAATCGAACACGCAACCTTACGGCTATAAAGCCGAATCGTTACTGCCTGAGCTGTCGACTGAATTAAAGAATCGAGTTTGGAATATTAAAATAAAAAATCACTTCATATGTCACATTCTGGGAAGTGATTTTAAGAGGTTCTTGTAATTTACACTTGTTATTCTAATGGAATACTAGAAAGGATGGGCGGCACCCTTCAATATTTTCTGATGAACATAAATAAAAAATACGTATTTAATTTTTTGGGAACGTCACAAAATTAACTATTCCCCGAAACGTAATGCGAACTTTGCTTTTTCTGAACCACCCTAATGTACTGAGATAGAATCTTCTCAGTTAGGAAGGTCGAAATAACCCCTTTTAACCCCTATCTAAAAGAAAGCACATTCTGAAATTTGTGATATCCCAGCATTTTAAAACAATTTAAACAAAATTTTAGACTGCATATAGCCCAAACTACAAAGAAAGTTCTCTCTAATTTCGGTTGGAATTTACTATTTATTTTATTTGTAATCCTGTTTGCAATATTGGCCGATTGGTATTGTAATGATTGTTATAACTTGTAATTGTAAGAAGATGAAATGAAAGAGTATTTTATATATGGGAGTTCCAATTTACTTCTCGGCTCTGACTCTTAGCTGGTTATCCAATCACATGTAAAGTACTAATCACGCAATTAATCTCAATCTATTTAATAACACCTTCATTACACCCGATGCACACGGAGCCTATCCAGTGAATCTTTCTCTCCTTCTCTCTCACCTTTGCTCTCTTGGCTTTTCTCTCTTTTTCCCTCCGTGCCCTTTGCGAATCGTGGACACGCCCCTCCTATCGCATTCCAGCAGAACGCGAATCGCTCACGTAGGTATACACCACGAGCAAGACGTATTACACGATTCCGGTTTAATTGAAATGAATATGGACCCTGCGGCACGTCGATTACATGCCAGAGCACCCCGAACCACATTGTGTGTCCCAGCGTGCCTTTGGGTCCCGAACAAAACACTAAGTGCCAAGTAGAAGGACCAGTTCCTTCACTCTTCATTCGCATTCAAAAAAATCGAGGAAATACATTTATTATTTATTTTTTAAGATATATTTTTACATAGTTACACAATTATCTGAGTCACTTCCTCTACTTCCCCTCCCTTCCCCTGCTAACCTTCTTTTTACTTTTGTTACCCCTCTGGGGTAAGCGCTCGGATGGGTGACCATCTGTGATAAACGAACAATCTGTGTATTAGCTGCATTTAACAACTGTCGAGCGGGAGGGTTGACGTCGAGGAGGATTGTTCACGCTCGATGATATACCTTTGAATGGTTGCTTTCAAACTGGACAGTCGGAATACCAGCTGAACTTAGTAAGATAGTTTTCTGCAGTTTTCCTCTCCCCTGGCCAAACATCCGCACAAATGTCATTATTTCTAATCCAAAACCTATCTCGTACCTATCTCATAATTTTATTTAGGCATTAGAACTACGCGACTCAGGGTATTAGGTAAATATATTAAAACTTTAATAAAGGGTTGACTATAAACTGCTAAATCAATTTAAGGGGGAGGGTTCGTGCCGAAAACTAGGACTGGAAGCAGAGGGAGGGGGTAGTGGAAGTTAGTGGTTACGAAGTCAGAGAGAATTTAGTATGTTTCCTGAAGATAAATTTTAATGAAGTTTGCAATTTTCGCGAAAGATGTCCCTTCAACGGAACAGTTTATCAATGACTTAATAAATTTAAAAAACACTTTCATGCTTCAGACTTGACATTTTGTCTCTATATATCATTTTTCCTTCTTTTTAAAGAATTCTTACATCTTTATCCTGTTTCTAAGAAAATTTCAATTTTTCCCTTCTTATTCGTTTTTTCTCTTCAATTCGAACTGAAATAATAGAGAAATAGAAAATCAACTATTTTTGTTTAAAAAGTCTGCTATTATATTTCTGACTCGGAATTTATCTTTTATTTAACTTTTTAATTTTTTGTTGAAAATTGATATTTTACATTAAAAATTGATCTTTCCTTTTTTTGAAATTCGACTATTTTTTAGAAAATTCTTTTTTGGTTGAATTCAGCTGTTTTTAGTTTCAAATTTATATCTTTTTTGTTGAAAAATATAACGTATCTTTCACACGTTACCTTCAGAATTCACATTTTTTGTTTAAAAATCAACCGCTTGGTTTAAAGTTAAACTAGTTTTTAAAACATAGTTTTTTATTGCAGATTTTTTTATTTTAGTTAAAAGTTTATATATTTGCCTTCAGAATTGGACTGTTTGATAGAAAATTTGTCTTTCTGGCTTCACAAATTCTATTATTTGGGTACAGATTAAATTATTTGTGTGAAAATGAAATTCCTTGTGCAAAATCATATTATTTGGCTGATTATTTAAATCTTTTCTAGATAATTTATCTTTTTGGCTTCAAAATTAAAACATTTTTACATTCTTATCATTTATGATTGAGAAAGTATTAGAATTGTCCGAAAGTTGACACCTCAGTTTTTCAACGGATCTTCACGTTTCGAAACCCCCTGAATCCGAATTCAAGTTTTTAAGATGGCGTCTGTCTGTCCATCCGTCCATCCGTCCGTAAACACGATATCTCTCGAAAAAATGAACGGATAAAATCCATCTTTAGCATACTTTTTTTAGGTCCAAAAAAAACGGCAAAAATCTTTTTTCGGGGAAAATTAATTTTTTTAGAATTCATCTCTTTGGTAAAAATTTAACTTTTTTCTTGAAAATTCGTTTTATTTCTTTGTTATAAATTAATTTTTCACCTGAGAATGTAATTTGTTCAAAAATCATCTTTTTGGCAGCGGATTAAAAAAATTTTATTTTTAAATTCATTCAAATTTAAAAATTCCTCTTTTTGGATGAATTCAACTGTTAGAAAATTCGTTTTTTGTTGTTAAAAAAAATTTAAGGTTTGACGACTCTCGTTTAGTTCCAGTTGGTTGAAGATTTAGCTATTTTCGTCAAAATATATTTTTTCTTCATTTCTCCTGGTTTGAAAATTGTCTTCTGTAGAAAATTCATCTTTTATGGTAGAAAAGTTACTTTTCTTGGTTGAAAATTATTTTTTTATATTAAAATTTTAACATTTTGGGTTGATAATTTGTAAAAGTCATATAGAAAAAATGCATCCTTTTGGCCTGAAAATTCGACAGCTTCTGATTTAATTTTAATTATTTTTGTTTTAAAATTCTGCCTTTTTTGAATGCATATTATATAGTAGAAACTAGCATAGTAATCTTTCTTGGGTGAAAATAAGCATTTGTCCAAAAATACAACAGTCTTCGACAAAATGCATCATTTGTGCTTAAAAAATCAACTATTCGGTTAAATATTCAACTATTTTGCCAATTTGTTCTTTTTTTCTTGCTTGAAATAACTGTTTGGTTGTGAATGCAACTGTTTGGTTAAAAATTCGAAATACACTGATTGAAAATGAGTGGGGCGGGGAATGAAATAGCCCGAAGTTGCTACCCTAGTTCATGAACGGCCCCTTATATGTTATTATTATTATTATTATTATTATTATTATTATTACACCATTAAGTCATTTCCCTTTCGGGGTAGGCGTGACTCACTCGGTAGGGGAAAGGAGTAGTGTGTGGAAGGGATAGAGATTTTTCAGATTGATCCAGAATTCTCGTGCTATTTAAGTAAATAACACGTTCGTTCCGCAACACTGCTCCGACACAGGTTGCTGATCAATCTCTCTAGCAATCACCCCAAGCGAAGAACCTCACGAAGTCGTTATGTATGATTCCCCACTTGGGTCCATTAGTAGCCAAGGTCTTTGTTTCAGGCGTCATTCACTCTACTGACACTCTTTTTATTAACTATTGCCGCCATACTTTCCTGTCCTGGCATACTTCTCTAGCTTCTTTTATGTCCATGCATTTTTTCATGCAGGTTCTCGTGTTTCTGTGACTTCTTATGCCTCTTCTAAGTAGGGTCTCATTCACACATTCTAACCATTCTTTCCGCGGTCTACCTCTGGGAACGCTGCCATTTACTTTACCTTAATACACTTGCTTCGTTAGTCGTTTATTTGGCATTCTCTCAACATGTCCGAACCATCTTAACCGCTTTCTTTCCCATGTGTCTACTAGCGTCTCTTCTGCATCACATTCTTTTAGAATTATCTCGTTACTTACTTTGTCCATCAGGGTATTCCCGCATATTATGCGCATGAATCTCATGTTAATTGCGTTAATTTTACTCTTATCTTTTTCTTGATAAGTCCATGTCTCGCTACCGTATAGTACTTTCGGTACAAATATGGAATTATGTATTGCCATTTTAGCTTTATTTGATATATTTTTACTTCTGATAAGGGGACCTGCTCTACCAATAACCTTCTTACCTTCA
>NC_046657.1:104685348-104687814 GCF_010883055.1 Belonocnema kinseyi | reverse complement strand
CCTTATTAACGGAAGTTTTTGGTGGGACTGACGTTAGAATTACAATCTCCACCATATGACGATTTGATACTTAACTTTGACATGATTTCGACTCAGAAAATAAACTTTGCATAAAGGTGTTAGTTGGGCGTATAATCTAAACAATGAATAATACAAACTACATAATAGCCTCGGAAAGGACTGGAACTTTTAATGAAAAAAGGCATGCACACGGAAAATCTAAAGGTCATGTTTCAGGCGACGAATTGAGACTGGATGTTTGGAATGCTAGGGGAGTAAATGATTTCAAGGTAAAAGAATTGCGTGAAACTATGGACGAGAAGAACCTAGATATTTTATGTGTGCCCGAAACAAAGAAAAAGGGATGCGAAACTAAAGACATAAAAAACGGCGTGTTGAAAGGCGGATTTGAAGTATGGTCAGGAGTAGACTGTGAATCACATGGTAAACAAGGAGTAGGTCTGATTTTGAATGAAAGAGCAAAGCAGCATCTCGGAGACCATGGTTTCGTGTCTCCCAGACTGCTGTGGGCTAGAATGAAAGTAGGAATCAGAAGACTATTTATCATAGCATGCTACGCCCCGGTTGATAGTGATCCTAGAGAAGTAAAAGACGCCTTCTGTGACACTTTAAATGACACAATAAACATTTGCGAACATGGGGAAAGAATAATTCTACTAGGAGACATGAACGGTTGGGTGGGCATCCAAAATCAGGATACAGAAAGAGTATTAGGTAATTTTGGGGATCCAAGAACAAACTATAACGGAGATAAATTAGTTGGTCTATGCTTAGAAAGGGGTCTGTTTATTACAAATGCTTGGTTTAGGCCTAAAATGATCCACATGTACACCTGGTCTAAGGGAAATAGCCGCAGTATAATTGACTTTGTTGCTGCGGATGAAAGACTAAGAGAGTTAGTGAAAGATACAAGAGTCATGAGGGGTCCTGAATGCAATACTGATCATTACCTTCTGATCTCAAAAATTAACATAGGTCTGGGATGGAGAAAAAAGAGAACCAAGAAAGCAAAACAAACGCGAATCAAAATTGAGAACCAACAGAAACCGGATGTGCGAATAGATTTCCAAAATAAGATAATCGAAAACATAGATAGGGCAACATGGGAGGACCGTATAAAAAACAAAGATATAGAGGGCGCCTGGACAATGTCACGGGATATCCTTGTTAGATGTACGATCGAAGTGTGTGGTACCGCAGTTGTAGAAAGAATTTCTGGTGATGCGCGGTGGAATGATGAAATTCAGGCTGCCCAAAAAGCAAAAAGAGAAGCGTACAAGAGAACTTTACACATCGCAGGTCTTAGCAATGAGGAAAGAAATAGACGTAGAAATGATTATAGACGCGAAAACAGGATACTCAAACAAATAGTTAAGTGACGTAAAGATACAATTGGAGCGGAAGAAGAGATGAAAATACAAAACGACTTTGAAGGAAGAAAGAAACTGCTTTACAAAAAAATGAAAGGAAACAAAAGTACAGAATTCGCCAACATGAGAAATAGTAGGGGGGAAATGGTATATGATGCAGACGGAATACTAGAAGCTTTCAGAGACTATTTTAGGAGACAATTCGGAGATGAAGATATAGGACACCACAACTGCGATGTTGAACACGATGCGATAGAAAACTCAATTGAGAAAGTCAGTGTCACTGAAGTTAGGGATATAATTAAGAATTTCAAAAACGGTAAGGCTGCCAGGGTAGACGGTATTAACGCTGAAATGCTTAAACACGGTGGCGAGTGCATACCACATAGATTGTGCGAATTGATAAATTTATGTTTCGAGATGGGAGACGTCCCAGACGATTGGAAAGAAGCGATTATCGTACCAATATACAAGAGAAAGGGAGATAAAAGCGAGTGCAATAACTACAGAGGGATTAGCTTATTAAGCACTGTAAGTAAAATATATTCAAAAATACTTATTCGTAGGGTAATGAAAATAACAGAAACAAAGATTTGGGAAGTCTAAAGTGGGTTTATGCCAGGAAGGTCATGTACGGATCAAACATTTAGCTTAAGGCAAATAACAGAAAAAAGTTTGAGAGTCGGAAAAAAAGTTTTCTCTGCATTTTTTGACCTAGAAAAAGCTTTTGACAAGGTAGATAGAAGTAAACTTTGCGAAGTCCTGAAAGAGTATGGAGTCAATGGATGGATCTTACAAGCTATAAAAACAATATATACAGGTAGCAAAGCAAGTGTAAGAGTGAATGGGAAACTGAGTGACTGTTTCGATATTATTCGAGGAGTTAGATAAGGATGCGTTATGTCTTCATGGTTATTTACATTATTTATGGACAAGTGTTTAAGAATGGCTCTCTTGGACGAAGAGGGTGTGAATCTCGAAACAATAAGGGTACGTGGGTTAGCGTTCGCAGATGATAAGGTTGTTATGGCAGAGTCTATCGAAGACTTACAAAGAATGTTGAATAAACTAGATG
>NC_046657.1:104675444-104685248 GCF_010883055.1 Belonocnema kinseyi | reverse complement strand
TTCTTTTGTGTGTTTATTTTAGGCCTAGATCTTTGAATTTACAGTAAAAAGCGAGTTCCGGATTTCCTAGTCACTGCATATCGAAGCACAGTTTTAAGAAAGTTTGGCTTTTTCCCCAACCGAGTATATAAAAGGTCGCTCTCTTTTAGATTTGCCACGAAACTGTTAGAGAAAACACAAGATAATGCAAGGGTCGACTTACAACTACATCATATCCGAGAATCGTTAAAATAATCCTGTTTAAGGTTCTCCGAAAACGCATGAATACACACAATTATATATATTGAAAAACAGGTATTTTCGATAAAACAGTTGAATTTTCAACAATATAGATAGATTTTCACTTGAAAAGAAGATGTCAACCAACTAAAACAGATCAATTTTCAACCAGACATTTGTACCCCTAATCAAAAGAATTGATTTTCCACCGAATAAAGAGAATTTTTAAACGAAAAGGATGAATGTTGACAGAATTGTCGAATTTTGAAGAAAAGGTTCAGTTTTGAGCCAAGTAATACAATTTTTGAAGAAAAGAAGAACCATTAACAACAAGTTTCATTGTAGGCGTCGCGACTAAAAAGAATAAGTATGCACACATATTCATACACACACACCTACATATATATATCTTCTTTTGTGTGTTTATTTTAGGCCTAGATCTTTGAATTTACAGTAAAAAGCGAGCCCCCCCCCCCCGGGTTCAAAATTTCGGCGTTATTTTTAGTTTATAAAATATGTAAAGACAAGAAAATTATTTTTCAGAAAATTCTTTATTAGTTACGAAAATATTCGATACGTATTTTTTTTTATTTTTATATTTAATTTCCTTGTTTCTTTCCAATAACTGATAATCTTGTGACGCAAATATTTACGTTCTGCTACAACTACTTCCTCCGTTCGTTATCGACTCGTTTCTTCGGCTTGATTCAAACAGGTTGGCGTTTCAACGCCTCTTTATAAAGGAAAATTTTAATAAATATGCAATTATTCAATCCGGTAATTAACATCCTATTATTATAATTTATTTTTTTACCAGTCCAATTTTTTAGGATTACTTTAAATTGATGGGGAAATTTAGAATGTTTCGAGTGCTTAGAAAAAAGGCGCTCATTACTTTTACCACATTTCTCGTAATATTGTTACCAAAAGTGCACGAAATTCAATGAATAAGGGCTCATTCTACATGGAATTTTTAAGGTCATCACTAAAAGAGATACCAATATTTTATTCGTTTTCGTTCAACAGTAATTGAAATCCAAAGTCAAAGCTCCAGATTTTATATTTTTATCTGAATCCGCGATTGCAATATTTCTTGAAATCATATTATCTTCTAAACCATTAAATCCTTTTTCATTATTGCACTCGAATTTTAAAGAAGAATTTTTCTTCTATTTAGGAAAAAATTCTGACATTGTTATGGTTCATTCAAAGTGGAAAAAATATTAATGATCAAATTAGCCAAAGCATATAAAAAACCCCTATTGCAGGGAGAAAAAGGTATAGCAAAACCTCTATATTGAAATAAAGCGCAATATGATAACGTACAAGCAGGTTCCAGAGCTTTGTACGATATTATTATGCACTAACATAGCTTAGCAATCTTGCAATCGTGCAATGATTTTACGCTATTGTAATGCGGTACTTACGATATATAACGCAGGAATTACGATATATATTGCAATGCATGCAATATTGTTTTCTCCGTTTGCTTGTCTCATATTTCTTTTAACATTTAACTGTTAGAAGTGAATTTCTTTAAAATTTCTCCTAATAGCAAAATTTCACAAAAAGATTGTAAAATTGCTCGTAAACTTATCGTTCAATAGTGATGGAATTCGAAAGTTGGAGACTAATATTGTTTAAATGTCACATATTAGAATCTAAAAATCGAGACACAGCACCAAAAAAACCGATGCAAATAGAATGGTTCTCAAATTTTATCCCAATATAAAAAGAAACTACCCCTAGATATAAAAAAAAGCCTTAAGAAAAAGAGCGTCAAGGATTGACTATTTTTCTAAATTTAGATTATGTAGTTTAATATTTCAAACATGTTATTCTAAATTAAAATATAAAAAAAAGATGTTAAATTTCATGACATTTTGATTGGCAATAAAATAAGAATATGATATGGTTCCAGGTAGAAGAGATCGAACAATTTACTTGCGTTGTGAGGTATTTTCTTGAGTTCACAGGGCAGCGCCCTTGCTGGGAGTTAACTCTCCCCTGCTGGGACTATGGACATGCGATGGAGCGGATCTGATGTATGGATTGGATGCAATCTTCGGAAGACGGAAGCTCATGAGATGCTTCTACTATCCTCTATTTTTTATGTTCAATTTTTATCATTTATTATAAGACTATACTAATCTTCCTCTTAAAAAAGGCTTTTGAAATTACGAAAGTGACTACAATATTTCGTGATTAAATCCAAGGTAAAATCTATAATAGATTCAAACAAAAATTTGACACATGTTTTTCCACCTTCTCTACTATAACTACCTTAAACATGTCAAACACGAAGTTTCGGTTTGACTTCATATTTTGAAAAAAAAATCTTAAAACAGCTGACTTCCGCGTGTTTTGTAGCCTGTTAACAGTTAATTAAGTTCTTTAAATCTCTCCCCTCCTCCATCATACCCTTTCCTCTCCTCATGATTCTTCACTTCTCGTCTCCTTTCCTCTCCTTTCCTCTTCTCCCCTCATAGTATCCGATCTGATTCTATACCTTTCCCTAGAAACACTTTGCTACTTCCCTCGTCCTATGCCTACCCTAACATAATTCTTCTACCCTCACATACTCCACTTTCCTCGCATCTCCTTCTCTAATCTCCCTCACCTACCTATCCTATCTCCTCTCTTCCTTTCCCTTCTCCTAGCTGCCCTAATCCTCCATTATTTCCACTTCCTACTTCTGTCTTACTTACTTCGTACTAAATCGTATTTTTTATTATAATCGAATACATTTTTTTTAATTGGAAGAATCAGTTCAATTTGGATTATGAAAACAATAGCTCAATACAGTCGAAGCTATTGACATGGCCGCTGCGAATAAGACTGCTTCCTCTGAGCCTTCCTCTAACTCATCGAGTGCTTCCCCCTATTCTTACGCTGACTTGGAAATTCTAGTCAGCCGTTACGAATAGTGCCGCCATAGAAATCGAAATTTTTATGGTTTTAGGCCATTCGAGCTCGAATAGAACTCGGTTTTTAATCGCAGTTCTAAGGGACTTAAATGGATCAGCCTAACAAGACAATAATTGTGATAATAGTAAGTGTCAAGATTTAAGTTAAATCCAAAAAATAGTTTATTTGCAGCCGCTGCCGAAAATTTAACAACTTGTTTGTCAAAATAAGTATTAGGACCTGAAAGAAAGCAACCCTTTTTCATCATTTCTATTTAAGATATTTCATTCATTCATTCTGGCTACCTGGAACCCTTCACCTGATGGACCGATCCTAATCATATCCGAAATCCAAGTCGTCTTGATTTAAAATCGAATTCCAGAGATGCTTCCCACGCTACTTATGGCACCTCCGCACACATTTGATCCCGATCTAGCCGAATGAATTTGGATCAGCCATTTTTTCCTATTGGAAGGAGCTATTAACATTACTTTCCGATGTGACCGAGCGTGGACTCGGAAACGCACTTAAAATCTGAAATCCCACTTTTCCATTAATGAAACTCGGCAACCCTTCGCTCATACGCCAGTGTGCTGTACGGCCACGTGTATCAAATAGGAGGGGGAATAGATGAGGTGGGGATGCACAGTGGGAGCAACATATCAGAACGACTATCTATCGTTGCCTTTTACGCTAATTGATAAATCGTGTAACGCTAATGAATGGAGTGTATGAAAGAATGCAACTCGATATGGCTAGTGGAGGGCAAATATCCCCTTAAACCCCCCCTCCCCCACCATATAAATGAAAATAAGAATATGATTCGGTAATGAGGAAATCGAAATTCTTAAGTAAGTTTCACATTCAAGGATCTTTTTTTATAACGTACAGTGTTTCAGTATTAACTACTCAAGAGTATAGGACAGAGTCCAATACAGTGTAGTTTATAGTTCCCTTACATTAAAATCTTTGCTTCTAATATTATTTTATCTATCAAAATAATGAGACATAGATTATTGTATAATCTTTTTTATTTGTTCTGGCGAGGATTCTATGGAAGAAAAATGATATGCGAATCGTTTATCGAAATTTGGAAAAAGACTGGACATGACTGGTCATCATGGCGATTTCAGAGGGTGATCATATATCAACTTCAAATGGTTCCTGGATGTTTTGGAGGAAAATCTACATTTTATTTTCGTGGGGCTCCGAGATGCTAATATGGCGTCCGAGCAAAATGGACGTTGCGAAATGACCATTTCGGTCCATCCGAAGGGAGCTAAAGAAATAAATAGAACACTTCCCAACGTAGGAGCATCATTCCCAATATTCATTTGACACCATTCATCAGATCCTACATCCGACTTTGGACCAAAAAACTTCTAATATTTCCTAATACTTTTAAGTACTTTCTAGTACATATTAGTTCTGTTAAATACTTCCAAGAGTTTAAAGTGATTCAAGGTACTTCCGATTACTTCCCAGTACTTTCCAGCACTTCTAAAGTATTCATAGTCAATTTTAGTACATTAAAGTATTTTCTGGCCTTATAACAATTTATGAGGAGCAATGTCGAGTATTAGTACTTACTAGTAGTGGTACATTCTAGTATCAGTACTTACTAGTAGTTTGTGGTACTTTCTTATTTTTACTGGTAATATTAATTACTAGCCACAATAGTTTTTCGACTTCTCAGTTCTACCTAGTCCTGACCGGTACCTCGAACTCCATGTTACTTCCCAGTACTTCCTCGTACTTTTCACTCCTGTTGCTCCCCTATCCGCTCCTATCTTCTAAACCACTTCTTTATTCCCTATACCCTGATATATTTCTCCTTCCCTCTTCTCCTATAAATACTTCCCCGACCCTCATTCACCTGATCCTTTACCCGTTCATACTTTCCCTACCCCATTTACATCCCATACTTCCCCACCCTTCTTTCTTTGCCTTCATCCTCTCCCATCATTTCCCTCCCCACCACGACTTCAACCACCCAAATATTACTACTTCCCCTTTTCTCACTTCACCTCGCATAACCCCCTACTTACCATACTATCCTTACCTTAACTTACCTTACCTTACCCCTACTAACCCCTCTCTTACTTCCTATTTCACGAAAAAGGTATATCCTTGTGCTTCGTATTACTTCCTAGTACTTTCTAGTACCTTTCACTCCTACTCCTCCCCTATCCGTTTATTTCCTATCATCCCCTTCCTTAGTTCCTACACCCTCACCTATTTTCCGTTCTCTTAATTCCTACAAATATATCCCCTCCCTTCACTACTCTATTATCTTAATCAATTATACTTCCCCCTCCCCTTACTCCCCTAGTTCACTACTCCCTTAGCTACTCATAGTTCCCCTCGTCTCATCCTCTCTTATCATTTTCCTTCCCTCCACTACTACACTTACCCTATAATTTTAGTTCCCCTCTTATCACACCCGCTCATATGCTCCCCTACTCCCCCTCTTATACTTCCCCTGACCGAAAGAAGGTATAATCGTGCTTCATATTACTTCCCAGTAATTTCGACTACACTCCACGACTGGACAAGTGCATCCTAGTACTTTCGAGTACGAGTACTAATTATTAGGGGTACTCGCTACTAGTATTACTGTCTGGTAGTAATATTTGACAGTGGAGTTTTACAAGTAATACTACTTTATAGTATTAGTAATTTATAGAGATTATACTTTATATTGAATGTACTTTCTAGAAATATCAGTGCTTTATAGTGATAATAATTTTAAATGATGGTACTTTGTAGTACCCAAGATCAGTAGCGATTTATAGTATAGTAGCATAATAGTATTATAATTTATAAAACTATTATGCTACTATACTATAAATCTCTACTGATCTCGGGTACTATAAAGTACCATCATTTTTCATTATTATTATTCATGCTCAAATCACAGAATCATTTGCAACTTAAATAGGTTGTTTCACAAAGGGGATAAGAAGACAAGTATCTTATCAATTTCACACACAAAAATGTTGATATAGTTATGAGTATTTAAATTTGTAAAAATTAGAACTTAAAAATTTGGACAAAATGGCAGCGCTTTTTTTGAAAATATTTATAGTCAATTTACTCGAAAACCCCTATCGTTTTTTCCCTCATTTTTTCCAAAATTCGTCCTAAAATAAATAGCATATTCCATGGTGGTCTGCTATGTGCTCTATATTGGAGATAAGAGGGACTTTTCACACTTTTCACAAATACTTAGACCATTTTTTGATAACTTGTGTTTTGAATTTCCCAAATTCAATTACTTGTAACTCTGTAAACACAAAATTTTCGTCAAATCACTAAGATATGATTATGTAGCTATAGCATGGACTGACTACCGAATTTCAAACAAAAATATATTACTGCATTTAGTACTTTTTACTAATAATTCTACTAAAATTTAAAGAAAAAATGTAGATATGAAGCATCTCCTGAGTAGAAAATGAAAGATTCTCCGCTTCGCAAAGGGATGACCTTGGTTACAAATACGTTTATTCCACACATGGAAGATTCTTCTCGCACACAGTTGGACTGATAGACGGACAGAGTGGACCGCTAACAGAGAGCTATATCGCGTCTCTGATTGCCCATTGTTCGACTAATAAGATATTCCATCTCCGAGCGGCGTCGGAGTCTGAGCCAAGAGGAGAATCTCTCAACTCACTTGGTCGTCCAATCAGCGCTCAGCTTTAGAAGGCAGCAGCCAATGGATTTGCTTCTTTAGCCAGTCCTTCTTTCCCACAGCAAATGAGACGGGGGATAAGTCAACCGATAAATAATACTGGGTCCGCAACCAGCTGCGCGGTTAATGTGGCTCCACCTAAAAATGTAATACGGGCTTAATTGAGCTCTCCCGGGACATCCGCGAGCACCTTTAGCCTTTATGGTTTGATATACGAGAACGAGTGACGTAAATATCTATCTCGTAGGTAATTTCGACTACCTGCATGATTAATCAAGTGAGTGCTATAGCATCTTTCCTTGGATATACCTGCAGTGTAATAACTACATCGATTACGATATTAATTTCAGGCTGTCCTGTAATAAACGATTTTCATTTTATTATTGTTTATTACATTGTCTTTACGAGATCATAAATTTAAAAATGCGATCCTCCTGTCGCAGTCCAAATCGTTTTTACCATTGCAAAACTTTTAATAATGAGAATCATTTTCTGGTATTGGTTGTAAATTCGCCATTTTTAATTATGAATTAAAAATAATGGTTATTGAAAGAAGTAGTTTATCTTGAATGTGTACTTGTATTGTATGGTATTGTAATCTCTACTTCACTCTATAGTATTTTTTACCAGTCTGCATTTTTACATAGATGCCCAATTCAATTTGTCTTCAAGAGTACGTGTTATCATCGCGTGAGAAAGAATAGTACATAATAAAAGTGAAAGCTTCAACTCAAGAAACATTAAAACAGCGAATGAACTTCAATCGAATAATAAATCACCACAAACTTAGGACTAATTCATAGTTTGACGTTTTTTTTCTTCAATTAATATGAAAAATGATTAACTTTAGTAGATAATTATCTACAGTAGCTTCTGAAGGGCGCAGTTTAAAAAATCAGGTGTGAAAAAGGGCGTAGTTAAGGCGAATAACAAAAAATAGGCGTGAAATGCCAAAAAGTAGGAGCTTTGTGACCTATTAAGACGGTAATTAGGTTGTTCAGATCCTTCCCTTCCCCTATTGCTCCATCCCCTCTTTTATTCAATTTTATCATATCGTCCTCTCCTCTTCTCCCACCATTAATTCCGCTTTCCTCACTTTTTCTTACTTTCCATCGTCTCCTCTACTTTCCCTCCGACTTCCCCCTCTCCTACTTTATTTTACCTTCCCTACTGTTCTACTTACCCCACTTCCATTCTTATACTATCAATACTTCCATTCCCCTCAACTACTTCCCCCTCTTCTTTTTCCACATCCCTGTCCTACTATCCCTCCTGGAAAAAAGTACAAAGAACGAAGAGAAATTTGACCGAAAGAATTAGAATTTTTGTCAAGCGCTACGAAATTCTAAAAATAGACACAAGACCAGACTGTGACCAAGGAATGTGGGCATGGTCAAGTAATTAAGGCGTGTTAAAGTGATAATAAATGGCATTCGTGAAAGTGGTCTGAGAAATTGGGTGTGATCCATTTTATTTTTTTTTTAAACAGCGTAAGCAAGCTCGTTTCATAAATATAGAGTGGCATATAAGCAATCACTATAATATATTTTTACTTCGTGAGTAGTATTTCTGTTTTGCAAGACAGTATAGTAAAAATTAAAACAGTGCTCTACAGTCTACAGGTTAAAAACCTCTCTAACTCAATTTCAGTTTGAACGGAGATACCCAAGGCAATCTGTTTTTGCCAAGCCACAGCTTTCTATGGAAGTATGCAAAGAGACTTACATTATTTTTAAGTAAATTAATCATTCTGCACTCGTTTATCAAAAAATTATTTTTAAATATTAATAATTTTCAATAAAACTTATTAAAAATTGAGTTCAATCTAAAATACACAAATCTTACTGCAACGAAGTGGCGTATAGTAAAATATTCGTCCAATTCTTACAGCGAGACGTCTTCATACTAGAATAAAAAATGCAAGTCCCTCTACAAAAGTAAAATTTCAATTTATATTAAGGGGGCGATCTTATTAGGAACGCATAATTAATTAATTCTCCTTAACGGCATTAGATGTAGCCTTGTGAGGCGAGTCTATCGATATAAAAATGTCAATTTCCAAATATTCTTTCCTGACATTTTTACTCATAAAAGACTGTATACCCTCAACAGAAAAGTGAGAAGAACCCTTCGAGTGGAAAATCCAATCCTCATTCATATCATTCATATATTCGTAATTTCTGGGCAAATGGACGACACATACCCTTCTTTATGAGAGGAAAAACTCCGGTATGGCCATAATGGTGTCGCTGATGCAACGAGATCTGGTCCGGCGATTCCTGCGTGTATGAACGTGGTGCACTTAGTCCATGAGAAAGGGCGAGAAAGAGAGGGTTGGTGCGGGAGGGAGAGAGGGAGAAACTGCTGGTGGTGGCCGAGAGTCGATCGAGCGTGGGTTGCGGGCCAGGCTAATGCGAATATGCTGTCGTCCAGATAGAAAGAGATACCCGATAGCGAATCTGTGTCCGACACGGATGTCGAATTAGCTTGGATTTAGGTTGCCCGGGGAACTGACAAATAGTTATTGCTTGATTAGGATGGAGGGTAACGCGTACCTACACTCTTGGCCCTACACCTTATCCTGAGCCTCTTACTGGCTACTCTTTTCGCGAGCGACGCGAAGCAAATATAGGACGACCTGTAGGGCCGAATTCGACTTTATTGTGGGCTCCATTTAACAACTGCGTTCATAAATCTTGCTTCTCTCTCCATAATATCTTTGCAGCACATTCCACATCCAAGAGTCCGATGCAATATTGTGAAAAAATTCTTATATTGAACATTGCCATTTAAGATTCGAGGTTCGTTGTATCTTTTCTGGCAGAACTAGAGAGGTAATTTAAAAAAATAATATAATTTATGGAGCGCATATTAGGATGACATCGAATTCTTGACGAATAATTTTTTATAAATTCAAATAAATGCGGAATATAAACTCCATGTTGGAAAAGAAATTAGCTCAACTTGATAAAAGTAAGTTA
>NC_046657.1:104673538-104675344 GCF_010883055.1 Belonocnema kinseyi | reverse complement strand
TATTCTGGAAATAAATGCAAAATGAAATGTCCTTAGTGATAATATTCTAAAATGAGTAGTTGCTGAGTTAGAATTACTTGAATTTATATTTTGGATTTTTTCCTCTTGCTTTTCCGTCTACAATTTATTGCTAATGTAATAAAAAGTAAACTTTGAAGGAAGCAGGAAACTACTTTTTAAAAAAATTAAAGGAAACAAAAGTACAGAAATTGTCAACATGAGAAATAGTAGAGGGGAAATGGTATATAATGCAGACGCAATACTAGAGGCTTTCAGAGACTATTTTAGGAGACAATTCGGAGGTGAAGCTATAGGACACCACAACTGCGATGTTGAACACGATGCGATGAAAAACTCAATTGAGAAAGTCTGTGTCACTGAGGTTAGGGATATAATTAAGAACTTGAAAAACGGTAAGGCTGCCGGGGTAGACGGTATTAACGCTGAAATGCTTAAACACAGTGACAAGTGCATACCACATAGACTGTGCGAATTGATAAATTTATGTTTCGAGATGGGAGACGTCCCAGACGATTGGAAAGAAGCGATTATCGTACCAATATACAAGAGAAAGGGAGATAAAAGCGAGTGCAATAATTACAGAGGGATTAGCTTATTAAGCACCGTAAGTAAAATATATTCAAAAATACTTATTCGCAGGGTAATGAAAATAACAGAAGCAAAGATTTGGGAAGTCCAAAGTGGGTTTATGCCAGGAGGGTCATGTACGGATCAAATATTTAGCTTAAAGCAAATAACAGAAAAAAGTTTGAGAGTAGGAAAAAAAGCTTTCTGTGCATTTGTTGACCTAGAAAAAGCTTCTGACAAGGTAGATAGAAGTAAACTTTGGGAAGTCCTGAAAGAGTATGGAGTCAATGGATGGATCCTACAAGCTATAAAAGCAATATATACAGGTAGCAAAGCGAGTTTAAGAGTGAATGGGAAAGGTAGTGACTGTTTTGATATTATTCAAGGAGTTAGACAAGGATGCGTTATGTCTTCATGGTTATTTATATTATTTATGGACAAGTGTTTAAGAGCGGCACTCTTCGACGAAGAGGGTGTGGATCTCCAAACAGTAAGGGTACGTGGATTAGCGTTCGCAGATGATAAGGTTGTTATGGCAGAGTCTATCGAAGACTTCCAAAGAATGTTGAATAAACTAGATGCAAGCATGAAGATCATGGGCCTCAAAATTAACACAAATAAAACAAAAACTATTTTGTTCGAAGGAAAGACTGAGAAAACACTATGCAATGTTTTATTAAATGATGAGAGAATTGAACAAGTTGATAAGTTCGTATACCTTGGTAGCTTATTTACTAGGGACGAGAAGATAGATTAGGAATTAGATAGACGAATAAATGAAGGTAAGAAGGTTATTGGTAGAGCAGGTCACCTTATCAGAAGTAAAAATATATCAAATAAAGCTAAAATGGCAATACATAATTCCATATTTGTACCGAAAGTACTATACGGTAACGAGACATGGACTTATCAAGAAAAAGATAAGAGTAAAATTAACGCAATTAACATGAGATTCATGCGCATAATATGCGGGAATACCCTGATGGACAAAGTAAGTAACGAGATAATTCTAAAAGAATGTGGTGCAGAAGAGACGCTGGTAGACACATGGGAAAGAAATCGGTTAAGATGGTTCGGACATGTTGAGAGAATGCCAAATAAACGACTAACGAAACAAGTGTACGAGGGTAGTTCAATAAGTCCTTAGAATGACCAACAGATGGCGCGCGAATCGCTCCAAATCATCTGTTTTCAGTCAGCACCACTCCCGACTAGATA
>NC_046657.1:104663655-104673438 GCF_010883055.1 Belonocnema kinseyi | reverse complement strand
CACTTTTCTGAAGGATTAAAAAAACTTGAAAAGCGATTGACCAAGTGTATAGAGCTCCAAGGAGATTATGTTGAAAAATAATAAAAAATTTACCCAAAAAAATTGTTTTTATACTTCATTCTAAGGACTTATTGAACTACCCTCGTATTAAGGTAAAGTAAATGGCAGCGTGCTCAGAGGTAGACCGCGGAAAGAATGGTTAGAATGTGTGAATGAGACCCTACTTAGAAGAGGCATAAGAAGTCACAGAAACACGAGAGCCTGCATGAAAAAATGCATGGACATAAAAGAAGCTAGAGAAGTATGCCAGGACAGGAAAGTATGGCGGCAAATAGTTAATAAAAAGAGTGTCAGTAGAGTGAATGAGGCCTCAAACAAAAGACCTTGGCCACTAATGGACCCAAGCGGGGAACCTTACATAACGACTTCGTGAGGTTCTTCGCTTGAGGTGATTGCTAGAGAGATTGACCAGCAACCTGGGTCGAAGCAGTGTTGCGGAACGAACGTGTTATTTACTTAAATAGCACGAGAATTCTGGATCAATCTGAAAAATCTCTATCCCTTCCACACACTACTCCTTTCCCCTACCGAGTGAGTCACGCCTACCCCGAAAGGGAAATGGCTTAATGGCGTAATAATAATAATAATAATAATAATAATAATAATAATAGTTACTTTATGACAAGCGAGCAGCAGAGGCTGATCAGCGCATTCATTACACTTCTCTAGTTCAGAAACTACGCATTTGATTCAAAAGTTCCTAAATGCAAATTATTTTACATTTTGTATTTCCTAATACATTTTGAATTTTGAATTTAATTAATAAAATATAAAAGAGTGCAGTTTATTAATAATTATGGAAAATCGGATATATGACAAAGAAACACTGGACTACTCAACAAAGTGTAACGACTCTCTTTCTTAGCTTTCATTAATATGAAATCGTGAGTTCCGTCTTTTTAGCACGAGTACTCGAAATCGAAGTCCGCAATCGAATCGTACATTAGACAGCTTCGATCGTCTGGAGCCACTCGGTGAACAGTTTACCCAAAGAATTAACATATAAATTAGGCCCGACTTGAAAATGTTGAGGGTGCGCTTGATTCTGGCACTTGAAATATTTTCAATTATACGAAACGACTCTATCGATTTATGCTCATTCCGTCACAACGCTCTGTGTATACTGTATAGAGTCGTAGCTTTTAAGTTGATGAATATTGGTCAAAACCATCATCCCAAAAAAGGCATTACTTTCTGTGATGGAAATATAAAAATTTATTACCTATAATTAATCTCTGTTGACTTTTAAATGCCTTCCGATCACTTTCGACTTCCGATGAACATCTTGACACCATCAACGCGTGGGAAGAAAACGAAGTGCGTGCACTAGTCGTAACACGAGGCGGTATCTCGAGTAACTGCTAATTCCGTCGTGTTCGGAATCCATCAGTAGGAGCTTATCTCGAACGCCAAGGGTCTATCTAAAGTGGTTCTCACTTGCTCAGGATCGAAGATTGAAGAGTGAATGAAACCAAGATGTTTCCAACGAAGGAGCAAATTATTGAACGAGAGAGAGAGAAAAGGCTAGAACTTTTAGCAGAAGAAGGTGAACTTGTGTGTTTCTAAAGGAAAAAGAGTAGTTCAAAATAAAGCTGATTGGTGTAAATATCTTCTCTTATCACTCAATTAGCAAGCAATCAACGAGACCTATCTTCTCTCGCACGCGAACTCAGTGATCCAATCTTATGTGACCTTATTAAAATAAGCTATACAGAATTCAAAAAAGTTTACTAGCTAGAATTTTAGGTAAAAGTTGAGTCGAAAAATTAGAAGCCATATTTTAATCAGACGAATAGTTTGTGAACTAAAGAAGCCTAAAGAGTGCGCTGATCATCTTCAAAAGCTGATTAGCATTTTGGCACTAGATTAGTTTTCGCTAAATTATAAACTGGAAGACGAATTGCAAAAAACTCTAAATTTGGATATGCCGCAAAACCACCAATTATGCTGATCGAGACCAAGCAGACGCTTTAGTAGGTGCGATAGGCGACAACAGGTTGAATTAATTGACAAAGATAGCATTTTCCGCGTCGATGTACATAAACGCAAATATTCGATTGCGCCGAGGACAGGGCTGCACAAGGGGTGTAGAGTGTGCAGTGTGTGCTACTCCGCGTCGTTCGGTTGGTCGAACACATTTTAATCAATTCCATTAGTATTGCCGTTCCTGTCCCGCAAACTCTATATTGAATCTGTACAATGAATACAACTTGACATACATCTCTCATCATATCAATTTTATTCACATCATACTAATTCACGTTCACGAACAAAATATTCAGTTTTCATCCAATTAAAAATAATGTAAATATGGTTTCGGAACTAAAGAAGTAGAAAAAGTGCGCTGAAGAGTTTCAGCTGATGGCTATGTCTCCCAGTCACTCTAATTCAACAACTGATTATCTTATATGGAATTATTATTTATAACATTTTGGCTTTTTCTCCTAAAGTCCATATTGGATACCCTCTAAATAGCTTCAATTTTTTTTTTTTTTTAGAAAATCCTAAGTTTGTTGTTTTTAATTGAATTTGCTAGAATGGGCAATGCTGTTTATTTGTAGTGCTGTTATCACGAGCTGTAGTTACCGTGGAGAGTTGGTTGAGCGATATGAGACTATGCAGTGTTCGCCAGTGACGTCATCGTTTCGGTTTACACGCGCCAATCATCGGCCGACTAATTGGTCGGCACTCCGCGACCGACTCCACACTCCATTGATTCCACGCTTCGCTTCGGAATCACATGGGTTTTCCAGAATATTGCGATTAATGGCGCGTGCTTGTGTTTGCCTCTCTCTATACTACATACAGCTCCATCGACTATTTAAGTGCTCGTTGAGTCGAACTCAACTCTATTTTGTCTAATAATGATTTGCCACCCAATTTAATTCTCATATAGTAATTGTTTTTTTACGAATGGAAAATTAAATTTCAATTTTTTCAGGTGAAAATTTAAATTCTTGTTTGAAAAGAAGTGTAGTTTTTAAACTTGAAACGTGGAATGAGGCTGATCTGCTTTAGTTTCTAGTACGCTCTATATTACAAAGTAACCAAATTCGATTTTTTTCTCTAGGATTGAATACTAAATGACAAAGAAAAACGAAAAGCCTGTAATCATGCTTTAATCAGACGCGTAGTTTCTGAGTTAGGAAAGTGTCACGAATGTGCTGATCAGCTTTGCTGCTAGCGTCGCGCTGTCTTCAAGTCACTGTCATTCACAAACTATTACTCTAAAAAATTGCCATTATGGACTTTTTGAAAAGCTGTTCGCCAAAATCTAGATTTAATATTTTCATTAGACTGAATTAATTTTTTGAGAGAGATATCCACTTTTTGAGTATCGCGAATATAAAAATTGTCTAGGGTATCATTAAGAGAGTTGGGACTCGTAGGACAATGATCCTTAAGAATGGATATCTTTCGATGTTGCTTAAGCGACTAACTGTACAATCCAGAGAAACAGGATTCTCGAGGATAAGGGCGATGAAAAAAAGGCAGTCGCCATCACCTCCAGGAGGAAACCTGTCCCTAATTGATAGGAAATTCCACTGCACTGGTACCTGCAAGCTGATTTTTTTAGCGGCTATAACAGGTCGTAGCTGATACTCTGTTCTGATTTGTAATTAGCAAAAGTGAAATAACTGATCCATGAATCAAAAAACCTTCAGAGTTGTCTTACTCTAAATTTAATCACTTACTGAATCTCACCTCCCTTTCAGAGAAAAAATTCATTTCGACTAATGAAAGTATCTATTATGAAAATGTTCTATGATTAGTGGTTTGAACAAGAGTTACATAGAGATGGTGCAATCTGCTCAAGCTGATTAACGCACTTCTCTAACTTAGAAACTAGGTTTTTGAATAAAATATACCCCGAGGGACCTACGCCTATCTTAGCACCTATAATTCTATTCTAGAGCAACAAAAATTAATTTGGCTAATTTGTAACACATATGGTGCGATAAGCTAAAGCTGAGCAATGCACTTCTTTTACTTTTCTAACTCACAAACTAAGCGTCTGAATAAATTTTGCCTCAAGGTCTTCCGTCTAATTTTATCAACTGTAATTCATTTCTAGAACGAGAAAAATTGATTTTGATGACTTTTTTATTTAGAAAACTCAATCAGCTGAAGCTGATCAGCGCACTCTTTCCACTTCTCTAACTAAGAAACTACGCAACTGATTAGAACATGCCTAGAGGATTGTCGTTTCGCCTTTTCACCTTTAATTGACCGCTAAGTTGATAAAAAGTATAATCCGAATTTTTTAACTCGAAACCAACAGTATATTGAAGACCGATGTATGGTCGAGAGGGAAGGAAATTGGTGCGAGTGAGACAGGAGAGACCAGTTCATTAGCGACACTCACAGGTAGCCTCGAACATCTATTTTATTTATTTCTTTATCCTTTTTGTTCTTTTTATCCTCCTACTTGAAGTATCATGCATGTTGTGTTATTAAAAATGGTCAAATCGTGAAATATTCAGCTTGAAATGCTAAACCAGATATGGGTAAAAATGACACTATTAAAGTGTAAGTGTAAGGAATAATTTCGAAAGTTTGAATTTCCCGTTACGATTTATAGATACCTCGTGACGCAAACCCGGCCTATCAAATCAATTATTGTTACACGGAACCAGCTTGTTTTCAGCGCGAATGTCATTTGCAATCGTTAAGCTGTACGATCGTGAGGAGAAAACTTTGCATCTGGCCTTTAGAGTCAAATCGACTACACTTGCAACGGACCTTAATGCAAATCATTAGGTGAAACTAATTTGTTAATGCCTCTGATAAATTGAATTCATAATGGATTTAATTCTGCGCCTCTTAAATCCTCATTTATTGTGTTGTAAATTTTTATTTATTTTCTCTAATTCATTATGCAAGCCACATCAGAAATTCCAAAGTACTTAAATCTTCTCAGATCAGAAATAATTTCCTTTCTCATTACCTTTGCATATTATTTATTACCTTTTTGCAAGATATGCCACCTGCATTATTTTCTTAATTGCGAATAGTTAATCAACATCTTAATGAGATATTTTTTATTTTCAGGTCGAAGGAAAGGACGGAAGTTAAGGTGAGTTGTTTTCAGGTGTTTTCGTACTATCTAAGAATGTAAAAAAATAATTAAAAAAATATTTGAAGGCTGGTTGCTGGACACGGATAGGCTAAATTTATGGAAAAGATAAGAATATGAGGGTGGTTTCTCCTTTTTTTCTTTCATTTTCTTGTTATGGAAAGCGTAAATACTAACTACAAGAATATACATGTAAAGGTAAAGTGCAATCTTCATTTCTACTATTAGGAGGAGATTGAAAATATAATAAAGAATTGCGCTTAAGATTCCTGTAGCGCATACATGGGCCATTGATTACCTTAACTGTCGGTAAATGTCGGTATCAGAAATTTACTAAAATAATATAGGCTCCTTATTTGAAATCTTGTCCTTCTCTCACCATTCCACTTTAGAGACTCGCGGGTCCCTTGTACTGTTCCTTTTTCTCTGGATTTACATTATTTATAAACTGGTTTCTCGCGAACTGAAATAAAAATCTCCCCTTTCCCCTAGCCACCTTTGTCGAGTCACAAGAATGGAATAAAAAGAGAGAAAAGAATAAATCGATATTGCTTTGCCTTTTAGAAACCTAAGTACCTACTGACTTCAATCAACAAAAATCAAAGGATTCCGAAGGCTTTTTATGTGTAAAAAATTAAATAAAGAAGAGGGTAAATTATTTATGAAAAAGGAAGACTTTTTTAGACTGAAAGCTGATTTACAAACAGAGCCTACTTATGGTAACGTATTCAGCAGTCTTCTTGTTCGGAGGAACTGGGACTGGAAATACGAAAATCCTCATTTTTAACACCGAGTTTTGGAATAAAAATGAATTTATGAAAAAAAATCTTGAATTTGCTTATTGTGTTGAAAAAATCAAATTTCCATGATAGAAAGAATGAAAGTTAAATTTACTTTAGGTACACGATTGAATCTCAATCGTATATCAAACGGAATTTAATTAAAATTAAATGAATTTGAATTAATTTTAATAGAAACTACACTGTCTTCTAAGGAATAAACTTCACAGAATAAAGGGTGAGTTAAATTCAGAAAAATTCAAGGGAATTCAGTTATAATCAACTCAATTCAATAGCAGTATTGTCTCAATAAAATAGAATTTAATTCAACTGAATTGACCTGCATTTGAAGGAATTCAGTGAAAATCAACTGAATTCCAATAAATTCAATTGTATCCACAGAAATGTAATTGTATTTAAGGGAGCCCTATTAAATTTAAAGGATTTCAAACAAATTTCGTTAATTTCAACTATGTTCAAGTAACAATTTATCCTAATTTAGTTTAGAGAATTTATATTATGATAAAGAACCATAATAATTATACGATTATTAAAAAAAATTAAGCCCTTTCCTAAAACGAGTCTCGTTAAATTATTTTGTCACCAATGATGAGTTCAGTGACCCATTCAAAATAAATATATTCTCCAGGGTTGTTATTATAATTATTAATTTTAAAACTGTTATAAAATTGGTACCTCCAGCTTTAGAATCATATAGTTTATAGATCAGCTTTAAATATTCTGAAATGTAATTTAAAATAAGTTTTAAAACATTCATTTCCATCATTGTTGTTTTTACTCCCGTTATTAAATCCCCGACGCGGTAAAATTAATCAATTTATAGATACATTTTTTATTTGTGAAAAAACCTCTGCTATTTTTTTAATATTAAAATTTACTAATTGATGTAAGGAAAGTTGTACAGAAAGAAAATTATCTTTAAAAATATTCAAAATATATGATGTCATGACAAAGAATGCAATATTACGACATGATTTCAGATAAATGCATATCTGGTCACGTGAACAGGTTCCTCCCTTATCGACACTTTTTTTATTTTTTTACTTATTTTCACATGAAGCTCCACATCAAGCTGAAAACTTGAGATAATAAATAATAAGCACTAAGAAAGGCGGGTCTGGTCCTAAATTTTTATAATTATGAAAAAAGCCAAAGAATTATTTACAAAAAGTTTGTTTTCATAATTATTAAATTTTAGGACCAGACTCACCTTTCTTAGGTGGTTAGGAAATTAATTAGTTAGGAAATAGAAAAAGTGTCGTTAAGGTAGGAATCTGGTCACGTGATCCACTCATCACATGGCCTTAAAGAACTCGGTTTGTTCATTCTAAGTGTTGCTTTAGTAAAAATATAAAAAATTACCATTTCTTAGACTAATTTTCTTTGCATAAATATGTTTAATATATCAATAACCGAGTAAAATGGTCTTTTGGCAATATATTTCTGAAATTATCATATTGAGTGTAAATATCTAATTATTACAACAGACAAATAAATTTCAATTGCCTACACAAGTCAAGGAATAAAAAAAAATTTCGATTTGATTCAGATATTCTAATTTTATTCGAATACTTTTTGAGTTTTCTTGTATTTTTTCGAATTCCGTCAAAAAATTCTAGAATTAAGAAAGTGGGCGACGATTTGTTTAAGAATATAAGAAAAAAAAGTTCTCTTAGTCACAATAATAGTTTAGCCCACCTGAAACTTAAAGTATTTCTACCTTATGATGAACAAATTCAACAACAAATTAAAAGAAAATATGAGCGTCAGTTTTTTTGTGAAAATCGACCCTTCATTTTTCAATGGGGTCCCAATAACAAAATTATTAAAAGATCATTTTTTGACTTTTTTACTATTTTTAACTTAATAATTCTGTATTATTAACCTAATCGAAAAGCGTTTTTATTTTTAAAAAAGCCTTCTTCTGGACCACCCTATAACAGATTTTGAAAACAATTTTTATCTATATGACAAAATTATAGCGGGTTCGATATTGATTGCCGCAGGCGAATTTCAATCCAAGAAAAGTGTAGTGCAATTATAGTAGTTGGAGATGCTCGCGATCAACTCGCGATATATTCTTTAACGCCTTAATTAATTAGCATTCCAATTAAATTTAGAAAACCTACAACTGCTTCAATTGCAATTAAGGCTCGACAATATAACTCTCTCATTTCGTGAGATTATTTAATTGTCGTCCTACATAAATGCAATGACTTGACTATAATGAGAAAGTAAAAGTACAATGTAAAATAATTAATTAATAAACAATTAATTATTAAATAATTAATCGCTATATCGAAGAAGTTGAAAACTATATCTTAATTTTTTGTTAAATAACTTTAGAAATCTAAATTTTCTTTCAAATTATTCAAAATCTTCACCAGTTTTAAATGCTCAAAACTTTTAAAGATCTCTTAATCTTCCTCGAACTTTTTACTTAATAAAAAAAGCTTAAAAAATTGTATTTAATATCCTTGATATTCATATTTGAAATTGTAGAAAGCCGTTTGAAGTTGTAAGAATTACTCATTTTCAATTGTATTTTAGAATAAATTTTATTTTGTAAGTTTCAAAAATTCACTTTTTGTTTTAAGTTAATGCATGAAGATCTTTCGTATTCTTTTTTGAAAATTTTATCAATCTTTTAAAATATTTGGAAATATTTTTAAATAATCTCTTCAAATTAACTTTCCTAAATAAAAATAATTTTAAGTTTGCCCATAAATCTTAACTAAAATTTCCAAATTTTGTTTCGAAATCTTCAAAAACCTACATTTTATTTCAAATTGGTTGAAATCTTAACCAGTTTTAAATTATATGCTTAAATCTCTTAAAACTCCTTAAAACGCATTTAATTTTTGTTTCGAAATCTCAAAGAATCCACATTTTGTTTCAAATTTTTTGAAATATTTTCGAACTTGAAATTATCTTTTAATATTTTCGAAACCTTTCAACTTTCGAAATATATATTAGAATTATCCTTATTTATCCCAAAATTTATAGAAAATTTATGTTATTAAAAATTATCTTAAAATCTTTCGGATTCTTTTCTGAAAAATTGAGACATTTTTTTAAATATTTAATAATGTTTTCAAATATATTCTCTTTTGAATAATTTTTTAAATATAAGATCATTTTAAGATCATTTTTAATTTTCCCAGAAATCTTAAGTGAAGTTTTTTAATCTCTTAAAACTAGTTCAAATTCTTAATACGCGTCTAAATTTTGTTTAAAAATCTTCAAAAATCTATATTTTGTTTAAAATTTTGTAAAATCTTTACAAATAGTAAATTATTTTTGAATTTCTCAGAACCTCTAAATATATATCTTGAACTTACTTGAATTTGTTCTTAAATTTTTTAATCTTGCAATGTTGACAAATTTTAATTAAAAATTCTTCGTTTTTTTATTCGAAATTTTTTTTCTTTGAAATTTTTAAAAATCATTTTCAATTTTGTATTAGAATACATTTTTCAACCCGAAAAATCATTCATTGTAAATGTTTCGATAAATCTTTTGAAAAAAATTTCATTTCCTAAAACCTTAAAGAATTCTTTTAACGTGTATAAATTTTGTTTCGATATCTTTAAGAATTCATATTTTGTTTCAAATTTGTTAAAGTACTTACAAACTTAAAATTATTGTTGATTCGTTTTAAAACTTCTAGGCCTTCGAAATAACTACTAAAATGATTCGTATTTTTCTTAAAATGTAAGAAACAAAATTTCATACTTAAAAAAATATTGTAAAATGATTTGATGAAACAAATCAATCCTTTCTTCGACCGTTGATATTTATTGATTTCAAATCGTAGATTTCAAATTATTTATGTCTTACGGTCCA
>NC_046657.1:104637848-104663555 GCF_010883055.1 Belonocnema kinseyi | reverse complement strand
TATTAAAAATTAGTAATTTTAGTACGAACAAATATGATGGATAATTACGTAGATTTAAATACATTGTTACCTGAGTTGATGATAGTTTAAAATAGTCAAACAAATCAATTTTCAGTCAAAAAAAAGTAACATTTCAGTAACATAACATCAACTCAGGTAACAATGTATTTAAATCTACGTAATTATCCGTCATATTTGTTCGTACTAAAATTACTAATTTTTAATATAATTATTTAGGCTTAAGAACCTTTGAAAAAGGTACGCATGTGTACCGAAACGTCAGGAAGTTTCGAAAGGAGTTTTTTCTATTAAATAAATATCTGAGTTTCGAAGAACATGTTTTTTTTACTCATATTTATTTTTTCGATTTACGATTGGACCGTAAGACATAAATAATTTGAAATCTACGATTTGAAATCAATAAAAAAAATATCCTTAATATTGTTCGGATTCATTTTGGACAACTTTGGAAATATTTTAAAATGTTTAAAAATATTCTGTTTAACTGTTGAACTGCTAAATATCTGTTTTAAATACTTCAATTTTCCTAAACAATGAAACAATTTTTAAATGATCTTTAAATCCTCCAGGTTCTATTTGACATTAAAATAAAACCTAAATCATTAAAAAAATTTCCAGAAATCTTATTGTCGGTATCGGTAATTTTTTTTGTTAAAGGTATTGACAGTGTTATAATGTATATACTTCGTAAATAGAGATATTCGAAGTTTTTGTCCATTATTTAATTTTTCTCATCTGCCTAAAAGTATAAAAAAGTTTGCAAATTATAGTGTATTAACTAAGTGTTAAGAATTCTCCTTTATCAAGAATGATTTAAAATATCTAGAAATACATTTTTATCATGAAATGCGATTTGAACAAAATTCGTATTTAAAAATTATAATACACAAAATAATTGCGCAGAAAATTCGTAATCTTTATTAATAGATAAATAAGATGAGAAGCGTCACTAAAAGTCATATTCGGGTAGTGTCGCGAACAATAGGTTTTCGACTTTAAAACTGATTCGCGTCTCAAATTTTTGTTTTCGATTAATTCTTGAGGTTACCTGGTTTCATTTAAATTCCCGTCTATTTCTCGGTTTTCTCATTTTTCCCGATTAGTAGACTCCCTGTTATTGTATTTTCGAAAATAAAATTCCCCTGCGTTATTCGCTATCTTACTGACAGAAAAAAAGTAAAGAAGGATGTAAAATTTAATTAAAGAAAGTAAGAAATGGTCTTAATGCGCTTGTTATCGAGTGTCTGCAGAGCTTGGATTTTAAGCGTGCAATTTAAAAGAAGTTTGCGGCTAATGAAAGAAGGAATTGGTTCGGGCGGAAAGGTCCGTTGTGGGCATGTTTTAACTCGTTACGGGCCGCGGGGTACCACGTCTCTGAATATATGCAAAGAATTGGCCGCCATTGATGATGGCGAGACTCATTTTCATAAATTATATTAATTCGCCACGCCGTGGGCAACCGCTGATTGGGTGACACGTTCACCACATTGACCCACCTCATTTTCGCCTTATTATTACCAACCCACTATCACCAATCAGAAATTATCTTTAGCATAGTATAAGGCTTCAACTTTTAAAAATAATTTATTTAGTGAAGATCCATTCAGGTTGATTAAGGTAAAATCGTATTTGTGAAAAAAAGACAGAAGGTGCAAAATTTATACGATCCTGACTTGAGTCCGAGTATAATCGAATTGACCTGACCCCAAAGATGATATGACCCAAGAATAATGTGACTTTAACCTAGCCTAAGAATAATGCCTACCAGACCCGAACACAAAATTAACCCAAACCTTAATGTAACCCGGCTTCACCTGATCCCGAGGATAACCTGGATTATCCCGTGCTCAAACATAATCCGACCTGAATCGAAGATAACCGTGGTACGAACTAATCAATATGATGACGACGGCAAGATCTATTCCTGATAAAGAAAACCTACTCCGTCCCTCCGACCCTTTTCCGATGATGACTTAAGCAGAACCGAAATCCGATTATCACCTTATCCGGCCCAAGGTTTGTTCAACCAAACCTGAACCCAAAGATAAACCTGGCACGAATTAATCCCTATGATAACAGTAGTATTAACCAATCCCAATTATAACCCACTGTGACCCAAGGATAGCCCACCTTCACCTCAACCCGAGGATAACCCAGCATAAAGGGGTCCCAGTATAAAAATTTTAGACCCGATTTTGGTGATAACTTAATCGCAACCTAAACCCGATAATAAACATAAGTCAATCCCAGTGATAACCCACTATGACCCAAGGATAACCCAATAAACCTAAACCTGTTAATAATCCAGGGTTAAGGAGTCCCAGTGTAAAATTTCCAGACCCGAGAATAAACCCCGACACGATCCCATTCCGATGATAACGTAAGCACAACCCAAAACCGATTATAACCCCTGACATTACGCCGGCCTGAGGATTACCTAACCAGACCTGAACCCTCTCTGACCCAAGGATAACCTACCTAAACCTAAACATGAGGGTGGCCCAGCCTGAGAGGGTCTGAGTTGCAAAATTCCCAGATCCCAGGATCAACAGCGATGCGATTCGATTCCGTTGATAAACCTAGGATAATTCAACTTAGCACCAACCTAAGGATAACAATGGCACAAGACAATCGTTTTCATAACTTAAGCACCTCTCAAATCCGACTATTACCTACTCCAAAATGGGAATAACATTCCTGATTATAACTCACTCGGACATAAGGATAAAATAAACTTAATTCGAGGATAACCCAGCATGATGGCATGTATAAATAGAACCTTAGGACCCCAGGATAAATGCCAACATGATTCAATTTCTTTGAAGGCTAATGCATCAACCGAACTCGATCATAGTCTTCTCTATACCCGAGGATAAGTCAACTAAGCTTGAACCCGAATATAAACCTGGCACAAACCAATTTCAATTATAACAACAGTACGACCTAAGCCAATTGTAACCTAATCTCCAACCAAGGGTAACCCAACGAAGCCTGAGCCTGAAGATAACCCTGGCACGGACTGACCACCATGATAACGATTGCATATCTTAATTCCGATTTTAACCCACTCTGACCCAAGATAACTTAACATAAGCCCAAGGATAACCCAGAATGGCGAAGTTCTAGTGTATAATGCCCAAACCCGAGGATAAACCCCGACGTGTCTCGATTCCGATGATAATCTACATTCTACCCTACCCCGAGCTTAATTGAACTAAACATCATCCAAAAGATAACCCTGGCATGAACCGATCACTCTGAAAACGATAGCATGAACCTATCGCAATTTTAACCTATTCCGACCCAAAAATAACCTAATGAATCTTAGAAAAACCCGGCTAGACGTAAACCCGAATTATTTGGGCTTTTCCAGATTACAAGCGGATTACGGTGAATTGAATGTGGATTACAGGTAAATCACTGGAGAATTGCGGTGGATTACGCATCCATTACTGCTGATTAAACGTTGATTACTCAGGATTGCACATGGATCGCATGTGATTGCAGTATATCACCTATGATTACAAATAGATTACAATGGGTTACTGGATTTTTTCGAATTACTAGTGGATAATCACGAATTGAAGGTGGATTACATCTAACTAAAAATTGCTTATCGAGGTTTGAGAATGGATTATCAAGGATTAATCGTGTATTAAAGTGGATGAATGCATTTTAAGTGGATTTTCAAATATTAAATGTGGATTTCAGGTAGAATGGACATAGATTACAAGATGATTAGTGTGGATTGCACGTGGATTAATTTAAGTTGAATGTGTATTGCGCAAGATTACAAGTTTATTACCATGGTTTATTTGGATTTTTCTAGATTACAAGTGGGTTACGGTGGATTATGGTACATTACAGGTAGATTACTGCTGATTAAGAGTGTATCACTAACTATACTAAAAATGGATCGTCTACGATTACACGTGGAATGCCTATAATAACACGTGGATTCCCATGAATTATTGAATTTTTTCAAATTACGCACAGATTCTGACGGATGTAAGTGGATTAAAAATAATTTAACGTGAATCACTATGGATTATACTAGATTACTCAGGATTACAATTATATGGCCTAGAATTATATTTGCTTATTTGGATGATCCGAAATTTAGTTCGCACAACCGAGTGGTCTAGCGGATTTCCAGAGTTCCTTCCCCGATTCCGATGATAACACGTCCCAATCGAAGGAAAATACGACTAGAACTGAATTCGAGGATAAGCCAGAAAAGTTTACAGTTTTCCATGTTTTGAGCTAACGAGGTAAAGGCACCAGTTAGTGACAAGCGGCCAATTAATGATACCCTGGATGAATTTCTTCATTTATTCAAATATTTAATTCAAATAAAAATGTAAATAAACGCTTATTAAAAAGCAGTATGCTTCAATATTATATTGTATATAAATATGTTAGGTAAATAATTTTCAAAGCAGTGTATGGAAAATATTCAAAAACCAGTGCTGCCATCAAGACGCGCGCCTCTCACTGCTAGCTTTATAATTAGGAAAGGGTTAAGCAAGCACAAGTGAGTCAGTGCATTATTTCTTTCTAAACAAATATGGTACAAAATAAGATGTATAATTTGATTTAGCCAGTTTGTGTGTCGGTGAGAAGTTATCTGGAGGGCACATGTTTGTATAATAATTCATTATGAGCATTAGTAAAAACAGGTCCAAGAATTCGTAAAGGGACAGATTATCGACAGAATGAAGGAGAATCAGTCGTGTTTTAAGTGAAAAAAAAACCGTTATTGCCGTTAACTTTAATGTCTTTTTCAACTTATCTCCAACTTTTATTGTCATTCTTATCGCAAAAATCGTTAAAAAGTGTGTTGTTAGAGTCGCTCGTCAATGAATCGCTTGAAGAGTAGGGTGACCGTGCGCATAGCCATACGCGTATATTAAATAATAACAGCCCCTATTTGATACGATATGAACTCTGGTCCTAAAGTAATACGCCAATCCATTGGAAAATGCATTTTTAATGATACTCTAGTAACAAATCACCTATCAGAATTTGAGCTTGTAATCGGTCGACAACATTCTGAGCTCATCGCATCATATTACTTACGAGGTGTATACGGATTCGGTATTTTTGCTGTATTTTAATCTTGCAGACCGCTATCTGGTCACAGAAGAGTGATTGGTCACATCTCAAAACCTTTTCCATCTCTCCCTTGAAAAAAGTACTTGTCAGTGACTGGTCTCAGAAGAATGATCTGTCACAACCCGAACCTGTTTTCTAAGTCTCTTTTCAAAAAATACCCATCAATAGCAGCACATCGATACCTATTACAGTGCTCCGAAATTTTGAGAACTTTTTGAATTGCGCTTACGCCACGCTGGTAACCCCGGATTTGTTACTACTGGCGCGCTGATTTTGAATAGTATAAATATTCAAATTTAATATTTAATATAAACAATGATTGAGAAATACATTTCAGAGAGAGAAAACATTTTTTTATTACAATGATTGATCTCGTCTCTATCGAGATTCTAAATCTAATTCTTTTCATTTTCAAAAATGTGACCTAAAATAAAATCACTAAAATTGCAAAAAATAAATTAAGAATTTTGTTTTTTCTTAAGTTAGAATTAGTAACGTTATTTGCAATGAAATCGCATTATTTTTTGCCCGTCACTCCAAAATTTTATTTTAGGATTAGGAACTGGAAACCCAAACGGGATCCTAGCGCGACGTAAACGCAGTTCAAAAAGTTCCAAAAATTGGGAGCATTGGCCTACACAAGATGTAAAGAAAAACAGTGTGTAATGATAACCGAAAATAAAGATGGCGTAAAACCGGTGACGGTCTGGGATCGGTGGAATACCAAAATCCTTTCCAAACTGGCAGCCAAATAAAAATGGAGAGATATAACCTCGAAATATAATATGGAAGAAAATCGAGAAATCAAGATATTCAGGATTCCTGATTCTAGTCTGGAGTACTGTTATCTGTTATATAATTCGCAAATGAGTGATAAAGTGTATCATTATAGGAAAAGTGAAGTGATGAGCAATTCTCTAATGTACTTTTAGCTTCATCAGAAACAAGCATCAACAATTTTAAGTCCTATCACGTGTTTTTGTATTCGAACGGTTCTAAACGCCTCTTTGCACCTGTTATGTTATCTTGAGTCTTGAGTCTTGAGTTCGTCTCCAAGACATTGTCTTCGTTGAGATGGCTGAACCTTTTTCGGCTCATAAATGAGATTAGAATTGATAAATGAAATTTTTTAATTATTAAATAAGTTATTTTTAATTAAAAAATTCAGAATCTGTGGGTCTGAGCGAGTATAACCCTTGAATATTTTCTTCAACAAAATAAAAATTTTAACTTTCTTGAAGGGTCACCTAAGCTGTTAGAAATACGTAAAAACAAACATTTTCGGTATCGTCGTGAACCAAGTATAAAACAAATTAAAATCCGTAAATAACTTGATTGAATACATATATTGTTTAAGAATATATAAGATAGTTTAATCATTAACAAAGATTATCGTTTATAATAGTCAAAATGACCCTTTTTGTTGGAACAGGTATATACTTGAATTTATAAACCGCTCGCCTTCGAGTCATAAAAATTTGACTTAAAAGATAAATGTATGTCTTCAAGACATAGAAACTTGTCTCCAAGACTTAAATCGAAGTCTGGCTCCGTCTCAAAACTGAGACATGCTCAATCGAACTTTTTGACTTCAGCATGTCTTGATTGAGGGAAATTCAAGTCGAACTCAAGTCGAAGCATTTTTACTCGTAAAAGCACTGACGATAAAGGTGCACAGGTGTCACCAACCCATCCACCAGTATGAAACACAAAAAGTCAATAATTATTATCAACAAGCAATGCGGACGCTGCTACCATAATGCCTTGAGTGTTTAAAAAACAACTAATTCACTTGTATTTACAAAAAAGACGCGTATTCGCACCGTATAAAACAGTAAAAAACTAAATCTTTGTTTCTCCTTTAATTTCTTCCCCTCTCAACTGGCCTATTTTGGCAACTAACCAGATACACCTTCAACCATGATATCTGTGATCGCAGTTTGAGTTTCACCAGGGCACTCTTATTTGTTCTTCATTCTGATCTCAGGCGATTTGATCGAAGAGGTTATCCTCTCCGCGTGCAGGAAAGAGAAAGAAAAATAAGGAAAGTGAAAGAAAGGGAGATATTTGATGAGAGGAAATGAGACAGAGTCTCGACACGATCGCGAGATTGCAGCTACACCCACGCCAAGATAATAGGTAGTAATTGCAGGGTTGTGTTGGTTGGCGGATCGACCCGACAGATCGATCGGCCCGAACAAGGAAGAACGAAAAATCGAGAGAGAATCACCAAGGAAGAGAAAGAGAGAGAAGGAGATAAAAATCAAATGAGATCGAGATAATGATGCGCCCGAGAAGAAATCGTTCTCACATTATTTTCTCGCGATGGGCTCATCAGTATTATTATATGCCCCGTGGTGAGTCGAGCACCTTTGAGAATCTGAAGGGAATTCGCGTGCGGCCTCAAGCGCGCTTTTTGGGCCATTGTAGAAAGTTTGTACTTCTAAGTCTCTATTTTTCTTAGCACGGACACGAACCCTCGATTGCTCTAGATTTCGGGAAATTCCATAAGGGGCTATTCAAAAATTACACCATGCTTTTTTTAAAACTTTTTTGTAACGAATGCACGGCATGTTCCCCTCTTGAGGCATGTACTCATATAGCGTGCGAAAAATTTCCAATTTCAAAACTATGGTAAAAAAGCAGTTAAAAAAAGACTTTTTCTAGCTGTTGCGCTTGCACATTTCGATTTAGAATTACTTTCTTCGTCTGCTGAAATCATAACACTTCATTATGAGTAGGCGCTTGAGAGACTTGAAAAAGAGTAGTAAATAATGATTGTACAAACTTGAAGTGACAAGTTAGCATAAATTACCATAAATTACGGATAAATAACCGATAACTTCCGAAAAATTGGGATATTTTTGAATAACTCAAATTCCTTAAATTTCTTTTGGTAATTTTATATTAGTTTCCAGAAAATTCCGGAAAATTTGTTTTTACTGTTTCTCAAATCAAAAATCTGCGTCATTTGTTACAAAAAATATCGTGTGCAAAAGGTGCAACGACTTTGCCATCAGTTCATCCTCGGGTCTTTTCTGGCTCGTATTCGGCTCGCTTATAGCTCACCTTCGGCTTGCATACAAGTCCCCTTCGATTCGCCTCTAGCTTTTACAACAAACTTCACACTCATGTGGAACTGCCTGTTTTCCGCAAATGTAGCACAATATACTATTTCCACCTCTTCTCTTCTTCGTCACAGATCATCACAATTATGAAGTCACAAACATAAACACCGAACGACCCCCTTTAAATCAATTTTTTTTCTTTTTCATTTGAAAAAAACCTGCCATCAAACAGAAAACATCATGTATTTTTAAACGAAAGAGTTAGGTTTCCAGGCTAAAAAGCCGAATTGTTTGAAAACTGGTTGATTTTTTAAATCAAAGAGAAGAATGTTTAACCAATAAAGATGAATTTTTGAACTATAAAGAATAAACTTCAAGCATATAGTTCAATTTTCAAACCAAAAAGGCCAACAAATACTAAATACTTGAATTTAAACCAAATAGTTGAATCTTCCAAACTAAAACGCAAAATTTTTAGAAGGCAGTAGAATTTTTAATCAAAACGGACCAATTTTCTATCTAAAAAGTTAAATTTTAAACACAATAGTTCAATTTTCAGTAAAGAAATGATTTTCTAACAATGAAGTTCAACTTTCAACCTACTAGTTGAATTTTCAATAAAAAAGAATAGTTTTAAATGAAAAATATAATACAGGATATTTCTACAGTATTTTTAAAAAATTTTAAATCAGAAAAATTCGAATTTAACTAAAAAAGGCAAATTTTGAACAAAACAGTTGCATTTTTATGCCAAAAAGATGAATTTTCTATAAAACTGTAGAATTTTCCCCGTGTAGTAATAACCCGGTTTGGCCCGACCAGAAGAAGGTTTCTGGCCAGAATCTGACCGAGTAAAACCGGGATACTATTTTTTAATTGTCCGGCCGGGATCTGACCGAGTTCCCACCGGGACCCAGTCGGGCCAAAAATGGTGCATAATAGAAGTATCATAACCTTCAAAATATCTAAAGAAATATCGACAAACGATTGCCGCAAGTGGGTTGTTTATGAATATCTGACAGGTAAAAGACCAATTTTTTGTGTTTTAGGTGTTTTGTTATCAATTATGAAAGGAAAATCAAACTAATTTTAATTATATGGTTTCCCACTTTTGGTTCTGCGGTTCCCAGGCTTGTCGTGACTGCGAAATCGTTGACCAACTTCTTTTTTATTTTCAAACATAGTTTCCCCGTGAAATTATGCTTTTTTTGTGATATGATTTTTGCTTATTTTTAATGTATTTAGATATTATCCTAAATAACCAAAAAAAGTAATAAGAAGAGAAATAACTTTTTCCGAACGAGGTTTCAAATTACGTTATCATGCTTGTCGGAATAACGATTCGACGACTTCCGGAGTCTTTAATGCTAAAAACGCAGTAAAACGTCGGTTGACGCCAGGTTATCCGTTAAGAAATTTGTTAAATTTCACAAAATTGTATCTAATTTTCTGGAGCAATTGGATTATTTATAAAGGTAAGTGAATCTTTTTGTCAATAAGTAAGCATTATTAATATTCTTCAACGTTAATATTAAATAAATTTTCTAAACCGGTTTCATAGGTTAGGATGTCACGTGAAACTCCTGAAATTTATTTTATCTTTTGTAAAAAAACCTGTGCAAACTAAATTACGCTTAAGGTAAATTTGTTATACGATTAAACTTTAATTTCTTACAGAAAATTAAGGAGCATAACCTATGTTTTATTACCTACATTGAATCAATGTTTGTAGTTAATATAATTATTATTATGAATGCAGTTCTTAAATTGAAATTCCAACAACTTTTTACAGGTGGAAATTAGTGCTGACAAAGATTCTTATCTCGACCAATTGTTACAATATGTTCGCTGTGGTAAAAAGACTCCAGTAAAATGCGATCGAGAAGCCCAGTCAAAAACTGGTCGGATTCCGACCGGGTTACCCTATTTGTATCCGGGATCCGATCGGGTAACCCGGCCGGGAGCCGACTGGGTACACCCGGTTGGGATCCGACCAGCGCAGCGTGACGAAACCAACCAGAATCCGACCGGGCAGCCTGACCAGATTCCGGTTACAAGCAGAGCAACCCTGCCGGAATCCGGCCCGCATCCGGTCATAATTTCTACACGGGTCAATTGAAAAATTCATTTTTAACGAAATTTTTGAATTTCCAACTAAAAACTATCAACTTTCTTCCAAAATTTGAATAGTTCAATTAACATTTAAAAAAAATAATTTCAATCAAAGGGGTGGATCTACAAATAAACAAATACATTTTAAGAAAATAATACCTTAAAAAATTTACAAGAAAATAGATCAATATTCGACACAATTGTTGAACTTGCAACTAAAAACAATTAATTTTCAATCATCAATCGAATAGTTACATTTTAATTTAAAAAATAATTCTCATTAAAAAATGGGATTTTAGCAAAGTTTTTAAATTTGTAACTTAATAGATCGATCATCAGCTGATAAACTTATTTTTTAACAAACTAGTTAAAATTGTAACCTAAAAGAATCATTTTTTCATAAAAAGACGAATTTTCAACAAAACACATAAATTTCTTACTAAGAACGATTAAATTATAATCAATAATAGAATAGCTAATTTTCAGGTAGAACATTATTATTTAAACGAAAACATTCTTTTTCACGAAAATATATCAACTTTTAACTAAAGAGTTGGATCTTCAAGTATAAAGATTTTTTTTTAATTTAGTTCAACTTTCAACCTAGAAGTTAAATTTTTAATCAAGAAAATTAATTTTCTACCAAAGAAATACAATTTTCCAACAAAATATATATAGTATCAACTTAAGTCGATCATCTTTCAACTAATAATGGAATAGTTAAATCTTCATTTGAGAAAATTAGTTCTTAATAAAAAAGATGATTTCTCAATCAAAAATTTATTAGTTAAACTTTCAACCAAAAGCAAACAGTTTTCGACAAAAAATATAATAGTTAAATTTTTAGTAAAAACAAAAGTAATTTTCAACAAAAAAAAAACAACAAAATTTTAACAAAGAAGTTCATTCTAGTTCAACCAACAAAACGATTTTTTAACCAATTATTTTATTTTTAATAAAATGGTTCAACTTTCAACCAAAAAATATGAATCCTCATAAAAAACTTTAATAGTTGAATTTTCAACTAAGTAAGATTAATTTTCAGCTAAAATAATTTAATTAAATTTTCAGTTTAGAAAATTAATTTTCAACTAAAAAAAAAAGAATTTTCAACAAAATAGAAAAATCTTCAACCAAATAATAGAATCTGTAACCAGAAGAGATTAATTTTGAATCAAAAATATAATAGTAGACTTTTCAATTAAAAAGAACTAACTTTTAAGGGATAATAGTTGAAATTTCTTATTGGGCTCCATTAATTTAGTTCGCATTTAAGCAAAAAAACGACAAAAAGGTAGTTTCTTGAAAACAGGAGCAAAGGTGAATTCTTTGAAGAATGCGTAAAGGGGGATAAAGACTCGTCACAAGTCATCACAAAACCTGTTACCGCCACCCTCATTTAGTTCTCACTTTTTTATTTCTCACTTTTATGATATAATTTTGTGCCCATTTTTTTTATTTTTTATATATTCACAAAAAAAACCTCAATTACGTTGTGATTAAATTTCGATAGTTGTAAAAGAGTTCCGGATCTCATAATTGGAATACGAGGTCCCTCGTATATTTTTCTCATCTTTTATATATACTTACAGGAAATAAAAAAAAAGGAAGCAAATAAAAACAGTAGACTCGAATGAAAAAACGCACTTCGTTGAGGTGCATCGCAGGTAATGAAACAAAAGGGCATGCAGGGTTTCTAGGTCTGCACTTTAGAGTTGGATTCAGCGGTTTTTGAATGCAGCCCTTCGAGAATTGAATCGTAAATGGAAAAAATATATGTACGTAAAAGGAGAAAAACCTGACTCTCAATTTTGGCTTCATGGAGAATTCGAAATATCATCCTCCCTTGATGAATGCAGATTTTAGGTTGAATTTTCTTCAAATTATGCGCAATTTAAAAAACCGAAGTGAAAACACATGAATGCAAATTTAACTTTGCATGTTTACTTTGACTTACTGATTATCAAGTCCAACAAATGGAAAATTTAAAGCGAAAAATGAAAATAGAAATGTGCAAAGTTTTGAATGTAGGAAGCGTAACGAGTGAGCGTCAGTAAAAATTGACGCTGGTCCGGGGAACCGAACCCTTGGCCGCCGACTCGAAGCCCGATGCGTTACCGCTGCGCGAACAATCCGATAACTTTACTCCATCACCGTTACCACTCTAAATCAGCCTCCGGGTCGACACGGATGTTCGGTAATATATCGAAGGTCGAGTTTGCAAAATACCAACGAATCAAAAGTCGACAGTTGGATTTTATTTAAACGCATTCGCTATTGTGCCATTTCCGGTTTCCAGGATTCTTTATCACTATAAGCAAGAAGACAGACTCAACCACTGCGACACGAGGTTCCTTTGCGACTTACCTCTCTTTCCGCTCTGACCACTGGCCGACAACTAATTTTATTTTCCAAAAGTTAAAATAAATCAAATTTAGTTCAACTTCCTGTATTAAAAATCAATTCTAAAAATTAAGCAAATAACTAGAAACATGAAATTGTTCAAAGATCACAATCTTCTCATATATTGTATTTCAATTTAAATTTCGCACAAACTTAAATTCGAAATTAGAGTAGGGCTGTAAAGTTTCATATATTAAGACGGGAAATTTTTTAATATTTCAAAAATGCTAATTAGTATTTAAGTATAGCATTTAATTCTATAATAATACAGATTAATATGAACTCGATGTTCATATTAACATTAACGTAATGTTTTATAAATTACAGGGCCTAAAATTTGTCTGTGTAGTCCGAAATGAAATAGTCTTCAGTAAAAACTTAACTTTTTTTCTACAAGAAAACACCCCTTTTCTAAACTCATATTATCAATCTAATGAATATTTGAAAATTTTCATTACCCTTTATAAATGTCAACATTCGAGTTCTTTACATTTTTAATTAATACAGATTACGACGGTAAAGCGATTACTTCCGGGAAGTAATTTTGGATGAATAAAAAAAATCTGCCTTATCCCGGATTTGAACCGGGAACACCACTATATATTAGTGGACCGTTAACCAATTACGTTACCGAGACCTGAGTAGAACTACTCTTATTTTCCATAGCTACCTTTCTTTAGGAGAATACTATACGTATTTCTCCACTGTCACAAATGTAAAAGAGGGTATAGATAGATATAGATAGAGAATAAGAAAAGATCCAGTAAGGTTTTGGTGACGTAATTGGTTAACGCTGCACTTATGAAAAGTGGCGTTCCCGGTTCAAACCTGAACTAAGGCAGATTTTTTTTGTTAAAAAATTTGTGGTCCAAAGTATTCATTTTAACTTTAACATAAAAATTTAAATTACAGAATATTTAAAAATTTTATAATTAATAAAAATTCCTATCTATTTATCGCAATTGGCAAATCAAACTATTTTGTTCAATATTCGTCTTTTTCCTTTAAAATTTATCTCTTTGAATATAAATTTAATCTTTTTTAACTAAACACGCAACTGTTTGGTTTCATATAAATTTGAATCCGTGCAGAATTTCCTATTATCAATTAGTGACTGAATTTAATGATTTTTTATTTAAAATCACAATATTTTTTATTTTAATATCCACAACTATATTTGCCCCTAAAGATTGATTTTAAATACTTTGTTACAAATTCATTTTTTTAAATATTGATCATGTTAGTTAAAAATTCATATTTTTATTTAAAAAGTGCATTGTTTGGTTGAGAGGTCAACCATGTCTGAAAATTACTTTATTTTCTTGAAAACTGTTCCTTCTGGTAAAAAATTTCGTTTGCTTAAAAATTCAACTATTGGTTGAAAATAAGTCTATTTTATTGAAAATACAGTATTTTTAATTGGGAAAAACTATGATAAAAATGAAAAAATTACCCAAATTTAAAACATATCAGGCCCTGCGAAATTTTCTAAACTTTGATCTGCAGGAATGTTTCATTTCTCATCAAAATTTCAATGCTTTTTAAATTGAAAAAGAATTGATTAAATTAATCATTTCATTACATTAAAAATGTCAATGGCATTTTTAGGAAACTTCTGCAAATTTAAGAAATATAGATTTTCCATTAAATATGACACTTTAGAGCAAAAAAAAGTAGAAAATATCGATGAAATAATGATTAGTAATTCTTGTAGAAAATAAAAAGGGGTTTCAAACGAATTATTAAGAATCCTGATAAAAATCTGTTTGGCACATTGTTAATTGAATCAAATCTCTAAATTAGAGGTTATCTGCCATCGTGTCGCTGCTTGCGCTCTGGCGCCAAATTCAAATTACATCTTTTATTTTAATATTCTTGAAATTTCCACCTCCTAGAAATTTTTGGTCGTTTAATTCTGTTCGATAGTCAACATTTTAAATAGTAAAATATTAATAATATAAGTATTAAAGCATTAGAGTAGAGAGAGCGTTATCAATAATTTTAATTAGAAGCTTTTGCCAGCATCAAAGAGGAGAGCGAAAAGGGACGCTTAATCCATCTCTCTTGCAATCTCTTTCTCTTCCTCTCACATTCGCTCTCGCAACAATTCAAACTCATAACGTAACAATGTATCCTGTCGCGCGTTGGTGCGTTCGTGTGTATGTAGAGATGCTTGAGTTCGTGTAAGTTTTGCTATAATTACTCGGCCGGTAATACAGGGCGGCCCTTGAGTGGCAGCTCATATTACTCGCCTAACCCGCGTGAAAACTAACCCCTTGGGAATGGGTAAGGGAGAAGGGGGGAGGCCGAGAAGAAGTAGGGAATGGGATTTGCCCGGGGTGCGGGGACCAAAAAGGGTGCAAAAAACTCACCAGGATATTCACTCGAGGAAGCCCTGACTTTGCAATTTAAATATTAAATAAAAAATTTCAAGAACTTCAACTATCAGTATTGTTCAGTGATGGGAAGTAACTAATTACATTTTTGTCAACGATAGTATTAACGAAGTAAGTCACTCTCTTCCCATTAACGAAAATATAAAAATTGTTACTTTTTTTTGTTGTTATTGAAATGTAGAAAAAAAGTATTTCTTATGACAGTCAATACATTTTATTACTGTTGAAACTTTTTTTTTCATTTTTACTACTCAAATTGTGGCGGCTAATTTTTTGAAAGTTTTAAAATTGGAATTTGTCTCCAACCTAGAATTTAAAAATTTATAAAATCTATATAACCACTCTTAGAAGAATAGAAAATAATAATTTCTAGAACTAAATATTTTCTTTGTTAACAATTAGTTTTTTTAATTCAAAATGTCACTACTGCAGTTGCAGATTCATGATTAAAGCATAAATTTCAATTATTTTTTTTAAAATTCCACAATTTTGTTAGAAAATTCAACTATTTATTAAAAACTTAACCATTTTTGTTAAACATTCATATTTGCGGGATAAAAATGCAAGTGTTTTCTAGAAAATTCGCCTGTTTGGCTTGAAAATTCAACAATTTATTTGATTTTTTTCCTCTTGAGTTAAGAATCTTTCTTAGTTGAAAATGCAACTCTTTTGTGGAAAATTTGTTTTTTTTCGTTAGAAAATTCCTCTCTTTTGATATAAATTTCATCTTCTCAGTTTTGAATGCAGCATTTTGTTGAGAAATTTAACTATTTTGTTGAAAATTCGATTTTTGGTTGCAAACTAATTTTTTAGATATAATTCCTGAAAATAAAACAAAGAATCCAACGACCAAATTTGGATAACCACCATAAAATGTTTCTATTATAATTAAAAAAAATATCTTTTATCTTTTAAAAGAAAACAAGCTTTTGACAAAAATAAAAAAGAAGAAAGAAAATGAGAAGGCAACCAATCAAATTCCGCTACTTCTATTTTTTTAAATATCTTTCGACTTTTTTATTTTTATTATTATCAAATCACAATAAAAAAGCATTTGTAAATAATATTCACCAACGTTTCGGTGCTCATAGAGTACCCCAATTAAGTTAAGAGAAAATTGAGTAGGTTGGGAACAGCACAAAAACTACGATGCTCTCTTTTTGATACCGGATAATCAAGTGAAAACGTTTTTATATTGTGATTTGATAATAATAAAAACAAAAAAGGTGAAAGATATTTTTTAAAAAAACGAGAAAGGAGGGGATTTGGCTGAGTGTCTTCTCATTTTCCTTCATCTTTTTTATTTTTGTCAAAAACTTTTTTCTTTTTCAGGAAAAAAGTTCTTTTTAAAAATACAATAGAAACATTGTATGGTGGTTAGATTCTTGGTTTTATTTTCAAGAATTATATACATCAGCTGGATTATTGGACGTTGAATAGGATTTGAAATTATATTTTCATCTAATTTCAATTTCTTAAATTTTAATCTTGCGAACTAAAAATTTATCTCTTTATTTTTTTTTGTAGAAAATAGTTCTTTTTTTGGAAAATTTAACTATTTTGTTAAAAGTTGCTCTTTTGCTTGGCATTCATCTCTTTGTTCGAAAATTTCACTGTGGTTGAAGATTCATTTTTTATTTGTTTAAACATTGTTTTTTTAACTGAAGATTAACCTATTCCATGTTTGGGTAAAAGTTTATCTGTTTTAGTTCAAAATACTTATATTTAATTGAAAATTGGCCTCGTTTCGTTAAGTTAAACAGTTTTCAAATTAAAATTAAAATCCCTTTTTTCAATATTAATTTTTTAACTGTAAAGGAAACTAACCTTTTATGGTTAAAAATTTGTCTTTTTAGTTGAATAAACTGTTGTTTGTTTAAGATAAATATATTTTATGTTGAAGGATTTATTATTACATTTTTCCTTTAATCTTTTTTGGGTCCTCCGTTGTTGCAAATTTAACTATATGTTGAAGATCATTTTTTCTTGTACGAAAATTAATTTATTTAACTTCAAATAAATATTTTTTTCGTAGAGTATTCACATATTTTGTTTGAAATTCGTCTTTTTGGCAGAAAATTAATCTTGATTGAAAATTCATTTATTTTAGTTAAAAATTTAACGCCTTGATTGAAAGTTGAACCCAATCGTTGAAAATAAATTTTGTTGTTGATTCATCATTTCAATTAGGAAATGCATCTGTTTTGTTGAAAATTTAGCTATTCTTAAAAAAAATTTTATTGCTTTTGTTAAGCATTAATTTTTAAATATAAATAAAATTATTCCATTTTTGCTTGAAACTTTGCCTTTTTACAACGAAAATACAACTATTTCATTTTTTTTTTGGTCAAAAATTCAACTGTTTGGTTGAATATTCTATTGTTCTGTTACAGTTTTATAAAAATTAATTTATTGAACTGTACATTTAATTATTTCATTTTGAGTGGAAAATTAATTTGTTAGGTAGAAAATTAAGCTTCCTGTTAAAAATAAGTTTTTTGATTGATGATAAGTAATTTGAATTAAAAGATCATCTCTTGAAAAATTAGTTTTTTTTTGAGTTGAAAAATAATTTTTAAGTGAAACTTCTTTTGGGACGGGAATGAACTGCCAAAAAACGACCGATCGAACGAATGGATATGTCTTTGTCTCTCTCTTAGAAGTATACTTTCTATAGCCTATGTCTATACGTTCTCTCTTTATTCGCATCTCCCTTTTGTGCGGTGGTTCGTAATTGCTCTAACTAAAGACTCATCTTGGATATCCCCACTACTGACAGGCTAAGCAAAGCATATATGTTCTCTCCCTCTCCCCCCTCTCTCTATCTGCACCCTCTGGTCATGCGATCTCCTCAGAATTCATGATGATTCGTGATGATTACTCAAAAAAAATTCAAATTTCATCTATCAAAATTTCACTTCTGCTACGTGGCCCCACTGCCACACACACTTTTTTTTTTAATGAAAATTTCACTCTTCCAGTTAAAGATTAATAGTTGTACTTGAAAATGTATCTCTTTAATTGAAAAAGTTATATATTTAATCGGTACCGATAACGATAACTAGTTCCTCCTTTAAAGTATGTATCAAAAGTTGATGAAAAAGAAAAAGGAAATGAAACAATTTCTGGGTCGAACCAGATGCTTTAGAAGATCGTGGCATCGCGGACCAACGAGTTGAGATAATAAATCGTGAGAGTCGCGCGAAGATTACACGGCAAACGTAATTCTTGTTTGTAGTAGATAAGATAGGATCCTCAGGTGGTGGGCGGGAGGGGTAGAGGGGAAGAAGGTGAAGTGGAAAGGGGCTTACGCCTCTATCGACTGTGGCTTATCTCAGGAAGTTGTCGAGCAGGACGTCGGGACAGCCCGTAAGACTCGAGGGCCTGTTTAGTCTGCAAACTTCTTCTCAGAAACGTGGAAAGTCACACCTTTCTAATGACTCGACGCCACGCCACTCACGCCTCTCGCGTGTGAAAAGAGCCATTAAATCCTCTATTCGATACACCTGGCTCTGTCGTAAATTTTGCTTTTTTTAAAGACTCATTTTGTGGGGAATTGGATTCAGTTTTCGGAAATATGGTCAGAATAATAGTCATTTTTTATTTTTTTATTTTTTACTTCTATTTTATTTTTCATCTATTTGCAATTTATTACTTACAAATTTTTTAATTTTTGCTTTTCAGTATCTTTTACCAACTAACATTTTTCCCATTCAAAATTATCATTTTTACATTTACTTTTCTTCAAGGAATTCTTAAGGAAAAATGTAATCATTAATATTTTACCCCAGAATTTTTAACTAATTAGTGGTATTTTCATATGAAAAAGATCACTTTCCGATTAAAAATGGAATAGTTGATTTTTCAACAAAAAAGTTCAATTTTCTATAAAAAAGGCCAATTTTTAACCAAATAGTTTTATTTATATATAAAAAAGATCAGTTTGAAACTTTTCAATCAGAAATGGTATAATTAGATTCTAAGAGAAAAAATTTAATTTGAATTTTCAACAACAGAAAAAGAATTCTCAACGAAGAATTTAAAAATTAATGTTCCGGAAAAAAATGTTTATTTCAAATCAAAAACAGTGGAATAAAGGATTTTAACTTTAAAATTCTTATTTTTTCAATTTTCTTACCTACAAAAGCTAATAAAAAACAATTGAATTTTACCAAAAATACAAATTTTCAGGAACAACAAAAATGGCATAGCTAAATTTCCATTTAAGAAATTATTTTTTAACAAAATAATTAAATTTTCAACCAGAGAAGTGAATTTGCAAGTAAAATTGCAAATCTTCAAATTGAAAAAATTAATTTTAAACCAAAAATTTTAACTTTCAACCAATTAATTCAATTTTCAACCAAAAATCTTTCTATTGAAAATAAATAAAATAAAACGAATGTTCAATAAAATAGTTAATTTGTCAACCAAAGAGATGAATTTTCAAGTAAAACTAAGCTAAAAACTAAAAAAAAATTTCTAACACAGTATTCAACCTTTAAACAAGTAGTTGGATTTTCAATCAAACAGATCTTTCCACAAAAGAAACCTTCAACCTAATAGTTGAATCTTCAACTAACACATATAAATTTTAAACCAAAAATGAAATAATTAATTTCTGATGTTATATTTTGCCACGGCAGATTTTTTCTCGTTTATCTAGAAAATTATTTTGACCAGTAATCAGCAAAATCTAGCATTAGAAACTAATTAAATAATTACCCTGATCGAAAAAAATAACAGCAGGCTCCAGAAAATAAATAATTAAATTTTCAGTTTAAAACATTTTTTATAAATAAAAAATGAAAAAAAGACAGTTGAATTTTCAACAAAAAAATTACTTTTTAGCGGAATGGATGATTTTTTACCTAAATTGATGAACTTTTACCTAAATTTATGAATTTTTACGTAAATTAATGAATAAATTAAGAACACGAATTCTTGGCACCTTAGCCCTATCATTGGCATGCCAAAACTCGAATTGAATTTATTTATTTGGAAGCATTTACATAAAAACTATTTTTTCTGTTTCAGAGGCCTTAAAATGTCGACATTTATTAAAATCCGCGAAAGTCATTTTTCACATAAAGCTAATACCTTTTTATTAACCCGGTAATGCCCAAATGCACATTTTTGTTCACACGTTTTCAAGTACACAATTCTCTTAGAAAAACAAACTTACTTTTGACCAAAATTCTATATATGGGATTTTCGAGGGTGCTCTTTCAGAATCTGTAACTTATTTTGTAAACAAAATAATAACTTTATTATTTTCGATTTCAAAATTAGTCGATATTTTTGTATAATTTTTTAAAATGAATTTTTGTTATTTTTTCTGCATTTGGGATATTGGGATAGTTAAATATTAGGATAGTTGGGCAGTTCATGGTTATTAGTTGATACTTAATAGTTACTTCTATAGTTGATAGTTGATAGTTGGATAGCTGGATAGTTGGATAGTTGAGAGTTTGAAGTTAAGATACTTGGATAGTTTTATAGTGGGTTAGTTCGATACTGAAATAGTTTGATAGGTGATACTTGATACCTCATACTAAATAGTTGATACTTTATAGTTTATGGTTGGATCACTGGGTATTAGGTTAATTGGATATTTTGATAATTGGATATTTTTAAGTTGGATAGTTGATGGTTGATAGTTGATAGATGATAGTTGATTGTTTATAGTTTATAGTGGATAGTTAATAGAATATTTTATGCTTAAAAGTAGATAACTGATAGTTGATTAGTTGGATATTGAATTAGTTGAATACTCGTATAGTTCCATAGAAGATACTTGATAATTTATACTCAATAACTGATAGTTTTAAGTTTATAGTTGTATCGTTGGTTATTTGGATTTTTAAATAGTTAGACAGTTGGATATTTGAATAGCTGTGCAGATGATAGTTAAAAGTTGATAGTTTCCAGATTATAGTTGATAGTTACATAGTTGAATAGTTGAGACTTGACAGTTGATAGTTGATAGTGGCTAATTAATAGCTAATAGAATAGTTTATACTCAATAGTTGATAATTGATAGATAGTTAGATATATGGATGGTTGGATAGTGGGTTCGTTCGATACTTGAATACTTTGATATATGATACTTGATATTTTATACTCAAAAGGTGGTACTTTATAGTTTATGGTTGGATCATTGCATATTAGGACATTTGGATGTTTGAATAACTGGACAGCTGATGGCTGATAGTTTATGGTTGATGGTTTGTAGTTTATAATTAATAGTTGTTTGTTGATATTTGGATTGTTGAGAGTTTATAGTGGTTTGTTAATAGTTAATAGAATATGGTTTATACTTCATAGTTGATATTTAGATTGTTGGATAGTGGGTTAGTTGGATACTTGGATAGTGAAATAGATAATACTTAATACTTTATACTCAATAGTTGATACTTTATAATGTATAGTTGGATCATTGAATATTAGGACACATGTATATTTAGATAGTTGAATATTTGGATAATTAAACAATTGATGGTTGATAGTTGATATATTATTGTTTATAGTTGTTTATAAATAATAGTTGAGAGTTGATGTTGGTAGTTCATAGTTTATACTTTATAGTGCATAGTTCTTAATTCACAGTACATTGATAATAGTTCATGGTTCGTAGTTAAAATTTAAGAATTGAAAATTGAGAAGAAAATAAGTATCTCAATACAATATGTTTCTATAAGTTTAAAACCCGGAGAAGGATGCTTGTCAACAATCTTGTTTTTGTACGGGACTTTAAATTTGTATAGCAGTATTAGAGGCAAGTTACTGAGACCGAGTATGCAGCAGCACTCGAACTCCAAGTCAAACAACTTTAAACCTTGGTGGTGTTCATGCAAACAAAACAGCGCACTAATTGCTTACGTCATTTTGCGAGTCAATGGACTTCTTGACTGAGAGGTCTGAGTCATGCTGGATAGCCTGGTACAAGATTTGAGTTCGCGAACCAAGAGACGAGTGACGAGTCCCTGGTTTCAATTAAATCACGTCCACATTGTGTTTATTCCTTGTAAACTGTCCAAGACGTTTCTGCCTTAGAGGGACCAGAGGATCTATCATAATTGGTCCAATGATGATTGACGATGATTAACCAACAGAGGATGACCAGACAACATCCAGATGATTAGCTGATATTTCGATGATTAGCCGACTGACTGACAAATCATTTCTGTATCATGTAAGACATTTACTTTTATCTTTTTATGCTACAATTGAGGATTTTCGATTTATTCTTTTCATTTTTCCCTTTCTAATTTCAAGAAAGTGATTTAAAATTTTTTAAATCAAATTTCCATTTAGTATTGATGCACTAGTCGTCACTTTACACTTTTACATTTTCAATTTTGCTTTGCACTTTTAATTTTCAACGTTCCTGGTTTCCATTTTCTGTTTCCAACTCTTACATTCCTTATTTTAAAATACAGTATCCATTCTTTCAGTTCCGTATGTAAATTTTCATATTTCTTATTACTTTTTCTTTCCAATTTTTACTTTGCACTTTTTATTTTCCACGTCGTAATTATTAATGTCTGATTTGGTGCGTCGCCCCGAATTTTTCACGTTTCCGTTTTCAATTTCTACCATATACTTTTAATATTTCCATTTTTCATAGTCACTTTGAATATGCTAATATTTTTTCATAGCCCATGCATGATTTCAGGAATTTTCAGTGCCTATGAGCGGGACTAATTTTCGATTTTCAATCCCTAGAGAGTGAAAAGTAGTTTTCACTCCCTAAAGGGGTAAATAGCGAGCAGATGCCTTACTTTGTCGATATATTACCAGAATTTACCATAAATTACCGAAAATTTGCAGAACCATTTTTTTAAACTCTAAATTTACATAATTTTTTGAAAATTTCCTAAATTCATATTGATTAATAGTGATTAATAGTGATTAATATGATTAATATGGCATGCACCATGGACACTGGTACTTTTTACACCTAAGTCTTTGTTTCAGTATGAGCCAAAATTGACTTTTCATTTCACTTTCAAATCTCAATTTTTAATTTTCAATTTGAACATTTGATTTGCTTATTAAATTATAAGTTTCCTTGTTTTCAATTTTTTCTTATTGTAAATTAACATTGTAATCCTACATATTTTCATTAATTGCATAGATTCACCTTTAACTATTACTAATAAATAATTTAAATAGTAAAAAAGAAGATTCATAAGTAAAATTTTATGAGATATGACGTTATAATTAATTTTAAAGAACAAAATTTAGTTTTAAATAAAATATTGCAGACTACAGGATTTTAATTATCTCCGTAGAATACGAAGAAGGTTCCCTCATAAAAATTTACAATCACTTAACAGTCAGAGGACTCATTCGTTTTCTAATTTGCGATCCATTCGTTCCGTTCGCCTACGCATCGATTCTAGTTTCATGAGCTTTTATAATTTTTAAAAACTCTACTTGACTAACTATGCCTTTGGGATACGCCACAAATGTTTTAAAATCATGTAAAGAGTTCACAAATTATTCTATATAGTGAAATTTTCATTAGACTCAGAGTATAAACAAATTAGGGTAGTCCAGATTTTTGTTTCTAAGTTGCATGCAAATCGCCTCCAAATTTGTTAAAATCCAAAAAAGATATACATATAAGTATACCTTGTAAAATGTATAGGTTCCCGTGTGGAAAAATTTCGTGGCAGTCTTATGTAGAGAGATCGGCTAGCTAGACCGAATCTAGACCTTCTACTTAAGACGGTCTGACAGGGTGCTGGCCTTGGCCCTCTTAGACGGACTCGATTGCAAAAATTTCAAAGATTCATCGAAGCGGTCTGACTGGACCCCTCTCAGACGGTCTCGGTTGAAAATAGGAAGTGCTATCGTGACAGTGTATGGTGTAATCCTCAGCCGACAGAAATGATTGGGAAAACCTAAAAGAATATTAAAGTTTGCAGGAAATTTTTGTGTTGAAGTCAGATTGACACATGCCTAGGTTTTTATACACACTGTTTTTTTTTAATAATTGTTGAGCAATATAATATCCACTTATATGAGATAAGATTAATTGATTCTTTCTCAAATTGCAACCTAACCTACAAAAGACGACAGAGGAAGATTTTATATATGTCTTTACATCGTACTGAATCTATTTCTAGCCATATTTTTAATAAAAACGAAGATGGACAATAATGATTTGAGAAAAATTTTATTATATGTTGTTTTAATTGTCGCCTATCCCTCTGCGTCCGTAGGATGGCCATACTTATGACCAATGTCGTGAATTGTCTGCTATTTTGTAATCAACACAGCAGTCAAAATATCCTGCTTTGAAATCACCCAGCACGATAAGGGAAGAATCTACCATATGTGATAGTATTTAAAACTTGATAAAAAATCGATATCGATCAATGATTTTGTAGGTTATGTTAATTGTCGCGTATTATTCGGCGTCCGTAGGATGGGCGTACTTAGGGCTAATATCGTGAATTGCCTGCTATTTTGTGATCATAAATTAATTTTCAACAAAAAACGAATAAATTGTGAATCTTAAACTGAAATATTTCAATTTAATCCTTGCTTGCCACGCATCTATAGAATAACATACTTGCCACACCGGGATAAGTTTTTACCCCAGTGACGAAAACTGCCATAAAAAATAAACTACTGAATATTTGAACTTGAAATTTTTTCAGAGCATATTGAAATTCTGATTTAGAAGGTAGTGTACTATCTGTGAAAATCTGATACTTTTTTCCCTCCTCTTTCTGTACGGTCCAATCTAGACCATCGCGTGGTAAAAGCGTTACACATCTGGCCAGCGTCTGATCAGCTCGTCTATTCTGGACGAGCAGATCAGCGGCTGGTCAGCGCCGTCTAATCTAGTCCATCTCATGGTTTAGGCGTTACACTTCTGGTCAGCGGCGCTATTAGACCGTCTGTCCAGCGTCTGACCAGACACAAGACGGTCTGGCCAGCGCTTGGCCAACGCCCTGAAATTTTTCCACACGGGTTAATTTAAATAGTGAAAATGTAGTTTTAAATTTTAATAGAGTTTATAAATTTTCCAAAATCGAACCTTTTATATTTCAATGAAATACTAGGCACTCTGATAAGTCCCTGAAAAATGAAACACGGAGACGTTTTTTTGGCCAAAGTCGGTTTTATTTTTCAACATACTCTCCTTTTAGGTCGATACAGCTAGTCCAACGATTTTCTAACTTTTTGATATCGTCCGAAAAGTACTCGATCGGAAGGTCTCCAAAATACGCCTCAGTTTCAGCTATGAGCTCCTCATTTGAGTGAAAGCGCTTACCGGTGAGCCATCTCTTCAGGTTAGGGAACAAGTAATAGTCGCTGGAGGCTAGGTCTGGTGAATACGGTGGCTGAGGAACCAATTCGAAGCCGATTTCATGCAATTTTGCTTGTGCAACTAAGCATGAATGAACAGGCGCATTGTCGTGATGATAAAGCGGTAATGATGAATAGTATGCTCCAGTTATGGTTTTACTTTTTTCAAGATAGTCCACGAATATTATGCCATGTGCATCCCAAAATACGGAGGCCATAACCTTTCCGACCCATTTTTGCGTTTTTGGACGCTTCGGAGCACT
>NC_046657.1:104633882-104637748 GCF_010883055.1 Belonocnema kinseyi | reverse complement strand
GTCATTTGAAGGATCAAGCTCGACGAAAATGGTTCACATTAGTGAATACTAATGCCATCTCTTAGAATTTTCAGGTACTTATCAGACTGCCTAGTATACTATTTTTTTCAATTAGTGTAGAAAAAAGTCTTTTTAACTAACATTTATTACTTTTGGATTCTATGTTACATTTCTTAGAAGGAAACAATTCAATTTTGTATTTCAAACTTAAAAATGTAACTGCAAATAAAAGCACTCAAAGTGGAATACCTTTAAATTGAAAATGTTGAAATTAAAAACCGTTAAACTGCAAAATATATTTTTTTAACTTTGATATATTGCGAATTTCACAGAGTTCACAAAATAGGAATCCAAGCGATAATTTTTAATGTCATAAATTGAAAAATTAATCATTTTTAATCATTAAAAAATTTTATGGGTATCTAAGGAAAATTTTGTTATCATCTTGGAACTTGGAATTTTCTCAAAATTTATCGAACATCCTACAGAAATAAAAAAATTGCCTCAAAATCTTCTAGATTACATTCTGAACATTTTCAAACTGTTTTTAAATCAATATTTCAACGAAAAAATATTGCTAAATAATGAATTGAAACTTAGGAGATTTGAAATCACCCCACGTTAGGCCCCGAAATAAATGGGACGCAATCTACTTTCAGGATTGGCTGTTAATTATATCCACAAAATATTTGGCAACTTCTGCACGAAATATTTCTGCTCAGAGCAGACATATTTTAGAATACTTTTTATATTTTGAATACAGCTAATCCTCAGAAACAAAAAACGTCTTTACCATAAAAAGTTTAATTATTTGTCCCTTATCGGCTTACCCGGAAAACCTCGAATTTTCCAGACATTTTTATATACCTGGAAAAACTGGAAATTTCAAGGAATTTTTGGCAGTCAGGAAATTTTTTTAAAGCGGACTCGTTTTTGTTTAAATTGCGATATAAAATTGAATAAAAATGATTTTTTATTTGTATAAACAGTAAGATTACTGCAATGAACTATTTTGTTCAAAACTCGGTTTTTTTTTTAATTAATTACTTTGATTGAAAATGCAACTATTATATTTTTGGTTCAAACATTTTTTTCCTTTGGTAGAAAATTAATCTTCTTTGTTGGAAATTCATTTTTCCCCTTGAAAATTCAACAGCTATTCCAGTCAACACTTTAACTATTCTGTTGAATTTTTTGTTGGTGTAGATTTTCTTTCCAAATGAAAATTTAACATCTCAAGTTGAATATTCCATTATTCCAGTTAAAAATGCATCTCTTTGGTTATGAGTTATTTTTTTACTTAAAATTCAGCTGTTCATTTTTTGGTTCAAGAATTATCTTTTTTAGTTTAAAAATTCGTTTTTTTTTTTGTAGAAATTAATCTTCTTGGTTAAAAATAACTTATTTCAGTTTAAAATTAATCATTTCGATAAAAACTTACTTATTGTAGTTGAAAATTCATATTATTGGTTTAAAATTCATCTATTCCAGTTGAAGATTGATTTATTCATTTGGTTGAAAAATTATTGTTTTTATTGCTGGAAAATTAATTATTTTAACTGAAAAATTAACTCTTTTACTTATGTTTGAAATTCGTTTTAATATAAATTATGTTTGAAAACAAATATATAGATATTTTGTGTTATGAAATGTTTAATTTATTATTACTTATGGAAAAATTAAATTAGTTCATCACTAATCTGAATTTTGTTTTAAACATTAAAATAAGGTTTAAAACTATTTATTTTAAGTTTCAAAGACATTTTTTACATTGTTTTTAGGTTTCTTAATTAAAATAGTAGAGGGAAAATCGTTTATAGTGCATCTCGCGCATCGCGTTTGAATGTATTTACCAACATTTGTGCATAGAAATTGTAAGATTAAAGGTTCAAGTATCGACAAATGTAATTTGGTGATTGTGAATTCACTGTTGTTAAAGCTCCTTCGGCTTTAACGAACTTATCTATATTATGTTCCACTCTATTATATCTATTGTATATTATGTTTATTTTTGTACCTCAGTTTGGAGCTGATTATTCAGATATTGCAAAATAAATTTATATTATACCAATTCATAATATGCATTGGTATTGAAACAACAGTATTGTTCGTGTCTTATTTTTATAATTTAAAAAAGTGCGCTTTCTATTTAAGAAAATGTTATTATACATTCTATTACAACTTGAGTCGTTTTTTCATAAATTTAATTTGTCTATTATAATGTTATTTTTGGGGACATATCATGTCACATGCGTTAAGTTTCTCTGCGGCAAGTCACTCCTGCGGCATCTCACACCTCCAACATGTCACAAATGCGGAATGTCACACCTGTGACATGTACAATTGAGGCATGTCACATCCGCGGAATGTCACATATGCGGCATACCACACTTGCGCCATGTCACGCCAGCAGCATGCCAGAACTGCGACAAGTCACATCTGCGGAATGTCACATATACGGCATATCATACCTGTGTTATGTCACAATTCAATAATGTCTCACATCTGCAGCATGCCACAGCTGCGCCATGTTACATCTTCAGCATTTCAAACCTGCGACATGTCACAAATGCGGTATGTCACAGATGCGGCATATCACAGCTGCAGCATCTCTGTCTAGCAGCTTGTCTCTCGCGCGGCATTTCTGACAGTGTAATTGACATTTTTGCGGCATCTTTCACCGCACCCCTGTGACTTTTCACAGTAATAATGTCAGGTCACACCCTTACCCCTTTTCCAACGTCTCTTTGGGGGCGGGAAGGCACCTCTGTGACTGACCACTTAAATAAAAAATGTAAATTTTACTGCGATAATCTCCGCGCGGGAGAGATGCCGCTAAGTAGAGGGTCCGCAGTTGACACAAGACGCAGATGTGACATGCCGCAGATGTGACATGCCGCAGATGTGATTTGTTGCAGAGGTGAAAAATTTTGTTGAATAAAATGTTATTGTAGCATGTACCTACAATTTTTCCAAAAGGTTAATTTTTTCTCTTTTTAATGTACACAAAATTAAAAAAATTGAAGGGTCAACAAAAATTTCCAAAAGAAAGGGTTTTGAAGCTTCAAGTTTCTATTTTTGAGATCTTTTGCCAAAAAAAATTTTGGAGCTGCATGTTTTGCGAAATTTTAACCCTTTTGTCTTTGACCTACGATATCTCAGCAACCAATGGTTGCACAGAAATTTTAAGGGCAGTTATAAAAACTTGAATAAATCGTAGACCACGTGGAAATTTTTTTCTATGAAGAAAAAGGGTGGTTTTAAAAAAATTGTTTTTTTTAGCTATTCAGTTCGCACGAAAATCGAGCAGAGATTTGTCCCCTAAGGGATCGTCCATATATTACGTAACACTTTTTTCTTTTGTTTATATCGTTGTGTCTTTCTCAACTTCACATCAATTTCATGCTCGTCTTTATTCAAACAAAAGAAAAACGCGTTACGTAATTTATGGACGATCCGTAAACAGGTATGAATCGGGGTCGAAACGCGATTTGGGTCATCAACTTCAATTTGAGTTAAATTAAAAACTGATGGTCAAAAACATCAGGCAAACAGACAGACGCACTCCTACACACCCACTCCTATTCACACACACACTCGCACGAACCTATACAGAAGCATGAATCCGACCGTATAAGCACTACGTGGTACGATTTTGGCAACGCTAATGCTAGCGGTATTGAAAATCACAATTTTTGCAAGTTTTTTTTTTTTTTATTTATTATGCAGATTAAGCATCTTGGCTTATTTCTGCTACTTTGATGTTACAGTCTGTCAAGTTAAAGCGTGGGTGGCTTTACTCGCAGTCGGTAAGGTGTATCGACATGATTTTGGTGTCAAAATATTAAGAAGAGCTCCCTTTTTCA
>NC_046657.1:104632145-104633782 GCF_010883055.1 Belonocnema kinseyi | reverse complement strand
TTCCAGACCTGGCTCTGTCGAGTTAATAATAGACGGTAGTGTTATAGAATCACAAGAAACTGCCCGATTTTTGGGCATCATTTTTGACTACAAACTCAGCTTTCGTGAGCATACGAATCACGTTCTTAAAAAATGTTCAAAAGCACTCAATATTATTAAATTTCTCCGATCCACCCGGTGGGGGAGTGATCCCTCAACGCTACTTATCTTATATAAAAGCTTTGTGCGTTCTATTAACGACTTTGGCTCATTTATTTACTTTCCGTCGACTACATCCCTCGCTGACAAAATAGAAAAAATTCAACGAACGGCTATCAGATACTCTCTTGGCTATCGCAACAGCACCCCCAACAACGTCATTCTATCAGAATCCAAACTTGTCCTTCTTAAACACAGATCCATGCTCCTAGGGAAACGCTTTCTAGCAAAAGCCCTTGCTAACGATAGTTCACTTACATCTATAACATTAAAAAAATTCAACGACACATGTAATAGAAAAACCAAGTCTTTTTCTCTCAAATGTCTTATCAGTAACGTAGCCTTGACCTCTTGGGAAATTAGCAACACAATAGAAAGGCACCGTAACCTTCCCATATACTCACTTGACTACTACACCTCTCTTTTCCTTATTCCTATTGACAAAACGACTGGCGCCAAGCTCAAAGACGAACCGAACCCTAATGCCTTTATTAACAATTTCATTGCTGAAAATAACGCCACCGCAATTTTCACTGACGGCAGCAAAAGTTCAGATGCACCCTTTGTCGGTTACACCTGCGTCTGTTCCGAACTAAACATTCAAATTAAAAAATCGCTCAATAATCGTGCTTATGTGTATACAGCTGAGTGTGCTGCCTTATCTGAAGCACTTGAACTTGCAAAACATATCACCAACAAAAATGTTTTCATCTTTTCGGACTCTTTAAGTGCATTGCAATCGCTCGAATCACTAAAAGTCAAGACTAAATCTAACAGCCTCATTCTATCAATTAAAGAGAACTATATACAAATTTCTAGGCTCAAACCTGATACTAAGATACATTTCATATGGATTCCTTCTCATATTGGCATTGCAGGTAATGAACTCGCCGACTCTGCTGTTAAATCAGCCAGTTTGTCGAACATATGCGACCTTACTAGAGTTCCCTATTCTGACCTATATCAATCCTTCGCTACCGAAGCACGTATGGAGACCCTAAGGATGAATTTAGAATCGAGCTATTCCACTGGTTTTACATATTTTCAAATGTTCTATGACGACAAAAGTAAGCCGTGGTTTGCTGATAAAAAGCTCAACAGAGAAACCATTGTCACCATTAATAGGCTCCGATCAAACCACTATAACTTAGCCGAATCTCTCCATCGTCTCGGTTAAATCAGTAATTCCTTATGTAAATGCCAAAAATCTACAGAAAATCCTTACCATGTTATTTGGCAATGTGCACAATATGTCGAACCTAGAAAAAAGCTCCTAATTCGGCTAAGGAATATTGGTATTTTGAGGCCTACTGATATTGAATTCTTGCTAATTCATTCCTCCTCTCAAGCGTGCCAATTTATTGTATCCTATTTAAATGAATGCGGCCTCAGAGTTTAGATTGTAAGACCATACTGTCCATATTATATTATATAATAAT
>NC_046657.1:104619904-104632045 GCF_010883055.1 Belonocnema kinseyi | reverse complement strand
CAGAGCCCAGCGGCCCAATACACACACGTCCGTTTACGACCGATTCGAGCACGGAGCGAAAAGTAAACACGTCTGCTCACTATCAAGGCTCGACGCGAACTCTCTTTGCAAGTTTTGGAAGCCTTTAAAAAAATTTCAAACTTCGAAAAAATTTTTTTTTTAATTTTTGTTTGCAAATCTCAGCGGTATTTGTGAGAAAAATAGGAAAAGAGCTCAACATTTTTGTTTATTTTAGCCATCATTAGGGCATGTTCAAGCGCAAAAAACGTGACCCTTCAATTTCTTCAAAAGTTTGACCGTTTGCAAAAAGCAAACGATTCTTTAGATCGAACTGTAACTTCGCAAGGTTTTTGGGGGTTATTCAACTATGAAAGGCACACTCACTATTAGTCATTTCATAAAGATTTGAAATTTAGCTGTTTGTGATCTGTTTAACCATAAATTACCCTTTTCTTTCTGTTTCTTCAAATTATGTCAAAGATAAAAAAAAATTATATCCAAGATCGTGGCAGAGACTTGTAGGAAATTTATTCCAGTTTTCATAACTGCCCTTAAATTTTATGTGCGACCTTTGTTTGCTGAGATATCGTGGACCAAAGACAAAAGGATCCTTTTTGATTTCAAGTTCGATATCTAAGTGAAAAATGGTCGTAGCGAGCTTTTAAATAAATCAAATTGAAGTTCAGTAAAGAAGATATCCGACCCTTATCATTGCTAAGTTGGACAAAAATCTCAAGCTTGTGGACATTCTTAAGACTTTTTAAGACCTTGATAGACAGTAAATAGCCACTAAAAATTCAAAAAATTTTGTTTACCCTTTATTTTTTCCATTAGTGTATACTTAAAAGAAACATTTGACTTTTTATTCAACATCAAAAGTTATTATCTTATGAACATTTTATAAAGTTGTATGCAGATGAACTCTATTAAAAATATGATAAAACTTTAATGTTAGCAATTGCTTTTATTTCTGAGGTTACTTAAAATCACAAATTTTTGATAAATATGGAAGGGGAACCCATCTTAGGCAGCTCTCCCCTCAAGTGGGACCGCTGAACTGTGGCGGCGAGTGTAAGAGGCTTAGCGTAGCAGGAGAGAAAAGGAAATTACAATGATAATACTGAGCGAAGAGTCGGTAATGGACAGAAAACCCGTGTCTCGAAAAAATAATCTTGATGGGGAGATTAGGTACGCCGGATGTTAAGAGACAACGATAAAGGAGAGTTGGGGGAGGGGGGTTCGAGAGAGAATGAAAGAGAGGAAGGTTCATTCACATGCAAATGTCTGTCAACAGGTCCTCGTTTTCTATTCTACTTGCATGAAGTACAATACAAAAATACCTTTCCCAAATATTCGTATCTGCTATGTGAAACTAATTATTCTCGTGACAGTCGCACTTCAGAAAGATTGATTATTTCTAGAATTCCTGCGGTGATTCAATTTTGACCCCTATTTCATTTATGGATCTTTTAAATTAATAACTGTGGTTAATAACGGCTTTTATAATAAATTGCTGTCATAATTATTCTAGGAATATCGATACATGAATACAAATGTTAATGAAAAAATTAATTTGTAATTCAATTTAAATTGATTATGTTAATTATCAATGAGTAAATGGAAATAAAATTTGGAGGGCAATAATGAGATGCATAAGATCCTGGAAGTAAACTCTTAAACTTAGAACAAGAAAGATATTCATCCAAGATTTGCGTGGGATGCGATAATTACTAGAAGTTCTTCAATGAAAGAAGAGCCTATATGGAGAATGTGAAGACTCCTCGAACGCCAAGAATAATAAATCCACGGAACGTGAGAACAGGGTGTGTCAAGAATATATCAAATTAAATAATTTTTTGCCAGCTCCTTTTCTTAAGTGTTTAATTCAAGTTTGCTTATTAATTGAGTTTTGACGTTACATTGTTGAGTAGTGAAATAGTTTTTTGTTGGTGGAATGACTGTTTTTGATCTACTATTATAGTCTTTAGGCTGTGAAAAAAGTTCTTCTTCAACTCCGCTGGGATTCGAACCCAGGCCTAAAGATTGTCAGTCTCTGCTCTATATCTCTATCCATATCTGGAGCACCATACCGGGACTCAACAGACCTGGGTTCGAATCCCAGCGTAACTAGAGAGGAATTTCTGTCGCAGCTACAGACTATAACCATTTTGGTTCGTACTAATGGATCAGAAACCATCATTCGGTAGAAAAAACTATTTGTTTATTCATTTTTATATATTTAAATTTTGAAGGAGTAGAGTATAGAACCTTTATGACTAACCAAATTTTTTTCCCCAATTTTCAAATTGTACATTAGGCGGTGTCGTTAAAACCCGATGTTTTGTGTTTTGATTATGCAACCCCCTAAACTAGTTCCATTTGGTTAAAAAATAAATGCGTCTTTTTGTTTGATGAATAAAAAATTTTAAACTGCGATCTTGGGTCCTTAAACAGCCCGCAAACCATGCGGAAAAAAACTTAAGCCAAACAAGACGAAAAATACTCATCGTCGCTGTGAAAAATTACCGTTCATAGGGAATAAGTTTAAGAATATCATAGGTTTCACTTTCATATATTTAACAAGGTATTTTAGTTTTAAAATATTCAAAGAATTACGTGTAAAGTTTTCAAAATGCGCTATTTTATTTTTAACCATTATAAATGGTGATTATTCATGCTTAGTGTTGTATTTTTTTCTAATTGGGACAAGTTTTTTCATGGGAATCTATTACCATTTCTTTCATTTCCTGCTTTCGTTAAAATACTTTTTTAACGGAAACTAACGTTAAGAAATGGGTATAATCATTTTCGCGGTTTAAACTCTTATTGAAAAAAAAAATGAAAATACGCATTTTGCATTTTGTACATTTTGTATAAAAACTTTACAATTTTCGAATTGTAAATTTTGTAGAAACTTTACAATACAATGTTTATATTAGCGCCCGTTTGAAAACCAAGTGCAACATTGTAGAGTGTATTATAAATCTGAAAAATATACGATTAAAATGATTTTATACTTTAAAAAGTGCTTGAAGTGGCCAAATTAAAAAAATGTCGACGGAAATTATTTTAACTTCTCAATTTTTTAATTCTTTTAACGAAAATTGTAGAATAAAATTACTTTCTGAAAAAATCTACTGAAAACATTTGGTTAATTTTTTTGATTTCGATAAATGCTTTTCCAAGTTAAACAATTTTTACCGTATAAACTACTATCTATTATCACTGAACATTGGAAAAACTTCAATCCCATCTAAACAAAAAACTTCGATTTTTTAGGTATTTACACTTAAAAATATTGACCCATTATTTTATTTAAATTAGTAAGTTGTTTCAATATAATAAATAACTAAAATTATTTTTTTTAAATATTTGTTGGACTTTTGCAAAAAGGCATGCCTTTGAATACTTTTGTTTGATTAGCAAAAATTTCAAAGAATAAAAGTTTAAACATTTTTTGAAATATTTTGAAAACGGAAAGATGTGAGTAAAAAATCAATCTTTTTCAGGGTCCATTAAAGAAGTGTGTTTTCGAATTCGAATGACAGACTTAATCTGCATATTTTCAAAGATAATTCAAAATTTACATTTTTAAATTTCGAAATGTGTCTATTATACGATAAGAGATATACATGCAAAATTAATATTTTACGGGATATCCATTTTGCTAAAATAATTTCCAAAATTATTTAAGATAAATTTCGAAATAATTTGAGAAATGTTCCCATTTTGTAGGAAATCTATATATTTCGTAGTTTAAGTGAAAGAAATTTCGAAGAAAGTGAATAATTTCCATTCTTCTTTCCGAAATTGTGTAAGAAATTTGGAAAAATTCCGAAAAAAGAGAATAAATTTTCATTTTGTCGGAAAAATGTTCAAAATTATATAAGAGATATTTCGCAAAAATTTTGGAAAGTTTTCTCACTTTGTAGGAAAAATATGCATTTCGTGCTTTAATTGAAATACATTATGAAAAAAGTAATAATAACAATTAGAAAATTTCCCTAATTAGTAGGAAATGTATTTGTTATACTTATACTTTCAAAAATGATGAATTTTAGTCAAATTGACAGAAATTGGAGTAATAGGATTGATGTGATTAGGGGGCCTGTGAAAAATATTTAATAATTTTCCAGATCAGTAAAAAATAAGATCAACAGTATAGTGAAAAGATTTTTTGATATAATTCAAAATTCATTGGGTTTTTCCTCAAAATATTTTTGAATATGAACACTGAAAAATTTTTTAAAATCTCTCTTAAATTTGATTATAAAAGATTGCTATGTACATACACACAGTTTAAATGTAAATATTAAACAGATTGTTGAGAAATTAAATCAACAAGTACCTTTTTTTATTATTGAGGATTGTTTTGAAAGGGAAACTACACTGAATAACAATGCTCTTAAGGATAATAGAAAACTTGATCGAAAATGTTGTATCATTCTTAAACAGGAAGGGGATGTACAAAAATTACATTGAAGGTGGTTGTCGTGGCAAATGTCAGATATTTGAAAAAATAGTTTTTCTATGATTTTAAGAATTAAAATATTATAACTTTTATCGGAGTTTTAATTTCCTATAAGATATTACAAGAAACTAGAACTATATACCAGAATTTCCAAATAAGAATCAACTACATATAAATCATCGCTATTGACAAAAAAGCTTCTATATTTAGACGATAAAGACATATGAATATTAAAAGAAAGTAATGAGTAATTATTATTAAAAAGACAAGAAACCTTACGTTTAAAGTTTTTTCTTCAAATCTACAGGAATAGATTGGACACATGTATTCTATTTGAAATTATGTCCTTACAATATTTTCAATAATTATTTGTCTTCCTGGTTCGAAAAAGAAAAACTTTCTAACGGCAAATAAACATTGAGAAAGAATTTTTTCAAGGTCATTGAAATTAAATGATTCGAACTCCTGAAGATACAAGATACATTTTGAGTCTTATGACTTCCGGCGGACTTTAAACCTATAATCATATGTATCTTTTCCAATATGAATTTTCTTAAAATTCCATGCAAAGGTATATAAATGTTCCTAGAAATTTGCAATTTTCTAAAAAAATACTACAAAAAAAAATCTTACGTCTTTTTGTAGATTTTGATCATTGTTTTTATAAAAAGTTGATTTTCGTACAACATTATTAACTTAATAATTACTTATTAAAAATGTTTGAGATGACTTTAACATTAATAAATCTTTTCTCCAAAAAAACTGTTTAATACATTCTTAGTGTTTTAGAATTAAAAAATCATTGATTGGTCTATTTGTGATTGTATCTGTTCTCCAACACTCTTTATTTTCAAGCAATAATTTGAGTATAATTAAAAACTATATTTTCGTAACATAAAGACCTTGGATACTAATGAACCCAGGTGGAGAGATTTACATGATGACTTTTTGAGGCTTTTCATCTGGGGTGATCGCTAGAGAGATTGATCCGTGACCTGGGTCGGGAGGATCTTGTGGAACGAACGTATTATTAAACTAAAAACACAGGAATTCTAGATTGATCTACAAATCTGTTTGTTCTATGTCCAGCATTTAAGTTATTGAACAAAATACGTAACTTGACACAGTATATCCACCCATAAATTTAGACTAATTTATCCTAAAATTATTGTTTACAAATAGTAGAAAAATTTATATATAATTTTCATTTGTTCAATAAAAAAAATTTATTTAAAAAATCAGAATTATACATCATATTTCCCACTCTGTATAATTTTTCCGTCTGGGAAAACATGCTAAGGGAACAAACACAGATTTCAACCAAAACAGATTTTTGTTGATATAAGTTATCTCTGTCGAGGCTTCAGCTTGTAAATATGTTTGTGGGTGGAGGATAAGTTGAAAAGAAACTTGGTTCCGAAAAAAAATAATCTCCAATTTATTAAAATCGTATATTTGTCTAAATTATGTTAGAAGCGATAAGAAAAAAAGTTCGGTTTGCATCAACATTTTTTAAGTAAATGATTGTTTGATGTTCTCACTTTTCTTGTGAAAAATAATAATCCTTTAGGGCCTTTACGCCTTATGTTTAGGGCATTGTGGGCAAGCCAAAACTCGTCTCAAGCGAAAATGTTTCATCACATTTTAAAAATGTGCAATGGTATAACTACTATAACTGGATTAAAGCTAAAAAGATTATCTTTCGTAAAAAAAAATTGGAAACGGAAAAATGATTAATTTAGACAAATTTGTTTTGTACTGGACTTTTTTACATTCTTATTCCTGAGAATGTAATGTAATCGTTCAAATTTTCAATCTCTGGTTTTTAACGGATCTTTACGTTTCGGCACTCACAGAATCCGAAAACCATAAAATTTCATCGATGTCTGTTGAAGGATTTATCCAATCGAGTCCGCATTTGATACATTTCTGAAGGTCCCAAAAATAAAGGCTAAGTTCGTTAATCAGATATTTCGAACCAATATTTAAAAATTGAGAGCATTTTCAAAACTTCCAAATTTTTTTTTGTTGAAATTTTATAAATTGTTTTTTATAGATCCAAAAATTTCATTCAAAATTTTTGCCAGATACCAAATATATTTCAAAACTATTCTACCCGAATTTCTCGATTAGTCCAAAATTTTGAAAATGATAGCATTTTCAACATTTTCAATTTGTTTTTTTATTTTGTAAAAATTTTTGTCAAAGTTTCTCATAGCTGAATCGAAGACTTGCAAACGATTTTAATGAATGACAGCTTATTCTATTATGGCAAAATATTATCCACAACTGGACCTTATTCAATTTTTAATAATAAATAATGATCAAATATAGTTAGTACTCGTACAATTATTTGTTTGGCAAATTGTTTTTGAATTATTTGAGAAATTTGAAAAATTATTTCTCAATATTGAATAGAGTTAATTTGTGGTCAAAAGCAATTTCTGTGCAAAATAAGGATTATGTAGTAAACAACCATTAATTTATTTAAACAATTGAAAAATGTCTTGAACATAAAACATTACTCCTAACATTCATCAAGTGTGTCATTTATTCCAGAAAATAATAATTTTCTATGATTTTATCGAGAGAAACCGAATTTACACAAACATAAATTCTTCTAAATTCTATATTTTGTGGAAAATTTACAATATCCCAAATGTTCATTTCACAGTTATTTTGTAATTTTCAAATTGTACAGTCATTGGAAATTGTACAACTTTTGTACTGTGCATTTAAAAGAATTTTTTAATTTTGCTATTGTATATATTTTAGATATTTCCCCATTTTTATTTTACTTTTTATTATTTGTACAATTTTCGGATTGCACATTTTGTAGAAATTTTACAATTTTCAAACTATGCATTTTGTGGAAATTTTACAGCATACCATTTCTAAATTGTATAGAGATTTTGCAATATGCTAATTGCACATCTTGTGGCAATTTTGCGATTATACATTTTGTAGAATTTATACCAAATTTCCCAATTTTACATTTGGTACAAAATAAAACAAAATTTATTTTACATTTTATAAAAATTTTACGATTTCAAAATTGTACATTTTGTGGAAACTTCACAATATCCCAATTCTTCATTTTATAGTAGTTTTTTGTGACCTGCCAGTTATAATTATTAAACAAATTGTACAATTTTGCGATTGTACGTTTTGTAGAAATTTTACATTTTATATAGGTTTATAATAGGTTATGCGAAAAATCACTTTCGCGGATTTCATCGAATGTCGACGTTTTGAGGCCCCGTGAGTCAGAAAAACAAGTTTTGACGAAGGTGTGGGTCTGTCCGGCGTAGTCGGTATTGTTGTTTTCTGTATACCGGATAACTTTCGAAGGAATAGTTGGATTTGATTGTGCTTTGACACACAGTTTGAGGGACAAAAAAGAAAGATCGAGTTCGTTAACCAGACATTTTCGATAAAAATTCAAAAAGAACAAAACAAGATACGAAAAGAGATAGATCGACAAAAAGTGTGCACCTAAAAAATATCTTCAAATTTATCATTAATTACTTCTTTATAGGATGATTTAATAATAATAATAATAAAAACAAGACAATAAGAATAATTATGTTTCAATTTCCATGCCAATTATGAATTGTAATGATATAAATTTATTGAAATCATACATATTTAAGCGCAGCTAAGAATAAAATGTAATGTAAAGCAAAAAACAAATATTAAAGTAATCATGATAAATACAATTGGTGCTTTATTTTTTAATATCTAAATAAGCAATCCTAGGCAGAGTTATTTAAAAAATGTATTATATTTTATATAAATGTGTTGAGCATAATGTAAAAAAGTTGAAATTTTAGACAAAATCGAGTGCGAAGCACGAGATACGTGATGAGAATGTGTTCGTTAAAGCCGAAAGAGCTTTAACAATAGAGGGTTCACAATCTCAAAATTACAGTTGTCGATCCGTTGATCCAAGGCGCGCTCAAACTCGCGAGCGAAGCTAGCAGCGCGCGAGGCGCGGTATGAGAATGTGCCCGCGCTGCGGACAGATTTTTTCATTTTGCATCTAGTAGATATTTTACCATTATGCTATTGTATGTACATTTTGTCGAAATTGTACAATTTTTCGATTGTACATTGCCTAGAAATTAGCACAATTATTTCATTGTATGTATGTACATTTTGTAGAAATTGTAGAATTCTGCAATTTTACATTTTGTAGAAATTATAAAATGTTTAAATTGTATATTTCTTAGAAAATGTACAATTTCCAAATGGTCCATTTTGTATAAATTTTACAATATCCTAATTGTACATTTTATAGAAATTGTAGAATTCTGTGATTTTGTATGGCCCCGGATCTCAGGCAATCAAAATGGGTGCCAAAATAAGCAGATAATCCCGAGAAAAAACATGTGTAACTTTTTGCGCAAGGCATCTTGAACTGTGTTTTTGCTTCGGAATCACGCATTGGATCGGATAAATTCGAACGTTAGGGCCAGCACGGTGTCAGTCAATTATGTCTTAACAATGGAGTTACATTGCAATTACATCAGGATTGGCTATCAACGCTCCGTGAAATGTCCCGTCTTCGTGACCACCTTCTTCCTGCAGCTAAGCTGGTTATAAAAATATAAATTTAGGTGCATCATCAAAACTAATCCAAACCCAATTTTATCTAATAATTTGAAATTCATTGTTAACTTAAATAATTATACATATACAAAATGGCAATAATCCCATATTTAGTTTTCCTTTATCTCTGTATAATTCTCTTTGAGATTTTAAAAGAGTTTCCTCAATCTCCAGTTAAAATTTCCACCCTTTATAAAGCCGATATAATAAGTTCATTTGAAACCACATTCTTTGTAATAATAACGCGTTTAATTAACATTTTATTCTTGAAATATTTCACATAAACTTTTTCTGAACCACCGCGTTTTTAGATTTAATTGCAATTAGTATATCTTTCCGCAGAAAGGACTGTGATACAAAATATTGAGGGATTAATTCCGAGTACATTAGTACAAATTGAAGCTCGCATGGAATTCCATAATTAAAAAATACCTTCTTCTACTTCGAATGTATATAAAAATAAATTAAATGTTTGATTAAAACAAATTGACTGGGAATTTATATACAGAATTGAAAGGTAAAACTTTAGTTCATCATTGTTTATGAACTTCAAGCAGCTTCGTTGGAATTTTGTTATCCAGTACCGACAGTACCATAGAAGGTGAAGAGAAAGAATGTCCTTTGTTGCAGTTTCTCTGCTGTGGAATTTCTGAGTTCTGGGTCCCCTGAAGCCTGAATTTAAGGCCATAAAAATAAATAAATTTACGATTCAGAAGAACTTTTGGTATATTTTAATTCAACAAAAACATAATCCTAATTAAATCTCCAATCTGGCAGAAATAGAACAGTGTTTAAAATCGTCTCATTATGCAGTAAATCCAGGGGAAGGCGTAGGTGACCATTGACATTAATTAATTGGGGCATAGATGGTCATGGGAATTTCAAATCGTGGGAAACAAATCCTACAATCGCAGTACCACACTCTTCAGTTGCACTCCTAAAAATAATTCCCTGGAACATTAAACATATGCCTTCTACCTCTTTGCGTATTAGCATTAGTATTGGGAAATTCTATTTGTACTTCCGGTTTCTTTATTTACGTTTGCGTCATATTTTTAGTTCTCTTTCTTCTCCATCCTTGACCTAAGATAATTTTTTAAACTAAGATGCAATGATCCGTTCCACGCTCAAACCTCTCATAACCCTTACCATGTATTTGTGATAAACAAGTCGTTTTCAAAACATGAGCTAACCAATCTGGTCCCTGTTACCATTCGTTTCCGAATATCCGAAATTAGCTAGCACACTTTCCGTGATCTTGAGTTGGACTCCAACATATCCATTCATATCGCCTAGTCGAACCTACTTAACTCCTTTCAACATCAACTGGGGTGTAGCACGCTATGATGAATAATCTTCAGATTCCCACTTTTACTCTAATCCACAACAATCTGGCAAAAACAAATGTATACCCATGGACATGCTGTATGCTCTCTCATTCATAATCAGACCAAGTCCTTGGCTACCATGTGATCCACTATCTATTCCTGACCATAGTTCGAGTCGAGGTTCAAGTCACAGGGACACAGGTAATCAGACAAATTTCAAATTAATGGGGGCATAAAGAACAAGGTGAAAATGGAAATTTCAATTTAAGTAGGGATAGAGGTAGCCATTAAATTTCAAACTAAGTCGAGACATAACAATAATTGAAAATCAAGGGGACATAGGTGGTGGTAGCAATTTCAAATTGAGGGAGAACATGGTTTAAAATTCAATGAAAATGAAAATATCAAATCGAGGATGGATAGACGGCCATAGCAAATTAGAATCGAGTGGGATGATGGAAATTTTAAATTAAGTAGAAGTAGAAGTGACCACTACATTGAGAATCCATTTGGAGCATAGATGACCATGGAAATTACAAAGCGAGTGGGAGCATAGGTAGCTATGGCCGAGCTTTAAGCCCTAAACATCTCAAAAATGTAGTAAACTTTTCTATAAATTGATTTACCGCAAATAAAATAGAACAGTGACGAAAAATGTTAATCGATCTGTCGCATATTTCGAAATCAATCAACCAAAAATTTAGAAAATCTGTAGAACTCGATTAAAGAAATTTGACTATTTAGGTTCCGATGGCTATCGTCGATATTTATCTACAAATGCTAATAGGTCAAGCGAATGGAATTCGATTATTGAAAACATGGTTAGGTTCTGATGAAAGTATTCAAAGTGGCATTTACGAACTGTCGAATCCAATGCCACGTAATGGCTCCTAGGTATCCCGCTGCCCAAAACATATCCCGTTCATGAGAAGCTTTAAATTAAGGGAGGACCCTTTATTTTCTTCAAATATTAAATCATCGTTCTGGTGTCGCAGCGGGCTACCCAAGCTTGGGTCCTCTTATTGCTGCACCCAGGCTCAGAAGAATTGGCCCCGAGAAAGGAATTAAAATTCATTGGTCCCAGAAACCCATGTCACTGGTCAAGTGCCATCGTAAATACCTGAGAGCTCTTTTTCTGGCTCAGTCTCTCCATAAAAATTATATTCTTGGCCCACAGTTAATATCCGTTTTCGAGATCCTACACTCTGGATAAACGCTATTTTTCGTTCTGCTTACTTTTCACAAGTCAAGAATCAGATTGCTGAGCTTGATAACTTTTATTAATTTTTACAGAAGAGTGACCACTGGTCCGGGAAACATTGAAAATCAGGAAACAACTGGGAATTTTTTCTGATGAAGAAACGAAACAGGAAATGACTGTAAATTTATTTTTTGACCGGAAATTTTACAAATTTTTTGAAGCTTGTTTAGGTTCTGTAGACGTTTTAAAGGAAAAATTGATATTTCGAAACAAAAATTATTATAATTTTAATCAGATTCAGAATCTTAACAATTTTGTATTATCGTTGTTTTTTTCGATGAAAATTGATATTTTTTATTAAAAAGGAAATATTCCCAAAAGGACAACAATTTTTTAATCATTTTAGGTTTTCTTATCATTTTTCATTGGAAATCGGTGATTTTAAATAAAAAATTAGACTGGAAATATCATTTTAAATCTTAAAATGTATTTTCTTGTATTAATGCTTCTCTTCTGAAATTAAAATTGTT
>NC_046657.1:104616547-104619804 GCF_010883055.1 Belonocnema kinseyi | reverse complement strand
TAAAAATATTTACATTTAGCGGTACCCCAAGTCCCATGAAGTTGTACATGTAATTCCAATAAGAAAAAAAGACGTTTTTATCAATATTATTTAGAATTTTTAATATTAGGTAATTCGAGTTGAAACTTAACATGCATTGGGGGTGATAGACAGCCAAAAAAAATTCAAATACTCGGACGACGAACAAAATCTAACGAAATTGAGTAAGTGTCGCCATCTATCAAAAAATTATTAATACGAAACGATCAACAGACGAAAATCCGTCACTTCTGATGTCTGAAACCTATGCAAGATGTTTATTATGCCCCAAGAATAAAGACAGAAAAACTAAAACTCTTTGCGGCTCTTACATGCGCCCGATATGCAACGAACACCGCACACGTATCTGCACTGACTGTACGGGTATAGAATAAAATATAAGCCTAACAATGATATATACATAATTTTTTATATTCCTCTTTTATACTTCAATGTATTTTTTACCAGTTCTATGTTTCTTCATAAAATAAATTGATTAAATGTGTAAAAAACTTAATCATTCATTTAGCCTTTTTTACCATAAAAATTGATTCTTCTATTTGGCAAATAATTACCTTCTTTGAAGGGAGCAATATTGCAGTAATATTTTTATGAAAACATAGTATCTTGAGAATATAAATCTAAATTTTTAGGTGTAAATATTAAAAAATTACGTTATTTGTGAATTTTGTAGTAAAAAAATCGATTTTTTCATGTTTTTTTTTCAACAATTTTTTCAACAAATAAAAAATCAATAAATCATTATAAAACCATGTGTACATTGAAGAGGACATATTAAATGATATCTGATAATTTTTTTGTAACAAAATATTTAATAGCAGCTGAGCAAATCAGCTTTAAACACGCATGGGTCTTTGTCGCCCAGTGTGCACTTCACGTAATTCCTGGGAAGTATGCACTTTAAGGGTGAAATCAATTGTTTAAACTATTTATTAATATTTCTAGCAATTTTCACTTAGAATAGAATAACAAAGTCGCAGTCTTTTCAAATTTTCAAGTTATATTCTCGACTTTTCAGTTAGATCAAGGCAATCATTAATTAGATTTAACAGAAATAATTATTTAAAGCCTTTATTATTATTTATAAATAATATACTCGTAAAATAATAATATTACTCGTAAAACCTTTCAATTAAAGTGAGGTAATAATTAATTCAAGTTAACAAACATAATTGTTTGAACAATTCATTATAATTATTAACAATAATATCCTTGACTATTATTAGGAAGTTGTGGTTTTATACTGAAATTTTTAATTTTTTGTCTACTTTTGGCCTAAAGTTTGATAATAACTAATGAAATTTGAGAAACATAATTGTTTAAATCAATTATAATTATTTATAACCGTCTTCTCCTATGTTAGTGCTAGATAGTTGCGGTTTTTTGTAAACTATTAAATTTTTGTGCATTTTTCACTTAGTGAAATAAGAGTTAATGTAAGTTAGCAAGCATAATTCTTTGAAAAATGTATCATGGTTTATAACTATCTTCTCTTAAATTAATCCTAGAAAATTGTGGGTTTTTCTAAAATTTTCAGCTTTTCTTTACTTTTTATTTAGAAGCAAATAATAAATACTAACCTAAATTTCTAAAATAGGCTGCCAGCAACTTCTTCAAGGAAAATTTACATTTAATATGATCCATATAGAAAATTTGAAGAATATTTCAAATATTTGTTACTTTCTTATATTAGAAATATATACTTAAGGAACAGAAAAAGATTGTAGAAAAAATGATTCTCTATGTTGTTTATTTATTATTTGCTCATGACTAAAAGACCAAAACAGCGTTGAACATTACAAAAAAACCGCAACTTTCTAGCAATTATCTAAAAGAAGATAGTTGCAAAGAAAAAAAATTGTTTAAACAATTATGATTCTTAAATTACATAAGTTATAATCTTACTAAGTGAAAAGTTGACAATAAGTGAAAAATTTTAGAAAAAACCCGCAACTTTCTGGATTTAAATTATATTCAGAGATAATATTATTAAAAATAATAATTAATTGTTTAAAAAATTGTGTTAACCTGAATTAATTATTATAACCTTACTCTAAATAAAAAGAGGATAAAATGTGGAAAATTTGATAAAAACAGCAACTTTCTAGCTATAATCCAAAATAATATTGTCATAAATAATAATAAATGATGTGAGCAATCATTTCTATCAAATTTGATTATTGCCTAACTCTGATTGAAAAATTAAAAATAAGCTGAATTGTCGGATAAAACAGCGACTTTCTAACTTCAATAAGAGAAAATTATTGAAGACAATAATAAATTAATTTGTAGCGCCAGAAACTCGCAATATCTATTTAAAAAAATGCATTTATTATTCCGTGGATTCCAACCAATTTGGGGACGATATGCATCAAAATTGGAAGAAGAAAGAATTTTCGAATTTATTGTTAGACCACTATTGTTAAAACAAGAAATTTACATTTCGAAGACATTTAATATATAGGATTCCTAGAAGAAAAATCAAGAATCCAACAAAAATAAAAAAATAAATAAATAAAAAACAAGATAAGAGATGGGATTTGGTCGATTGCCTCCTGATTTTTTTCCTCTTTTTCATTTTTGTCCGAATTTTTTTTTAAAAAAGAAAATATATTTTTGTAATCGCAATAGGACTCTTTGACGGTGTTTATCCAAAATTAGTCGTTGGACTCGTGATTTTATTATTAGTAATTCTATGCATTAACTTTATTATTGGATATTAAATAGGATTTTCAATTTGATTTTAATCTAATTTAAATTTCTTAAATTTTAATTTCGAAGACATGTTCTTACTTTCACCCACCTGGCAAATCTAAATCAGCATTAGCAGGTTCTTTAAGTTCAATCCTTCACAAAAAGATAGAATCTCCGAAAGAAATAAGCACGCAACCGTAACTGGTTTGCGTTTACAGGAGATTTTCATCTATTTTCTGAGAAACTCGGTCGCCCTTTGCAACCAAAACAAACGAGTCCTGCGGGTACCAGCAGGACAAATATAACATTCTAATGAATCGCTGAACTGTTCGTGTAAGAACTGTTACAAACTTTTCTTGTAAGTTTTAATCTTGCAAAGAACCTCACCATTACAAAGAAATTAAGATCTTACAGATACTACAATATATATCATTTGTATTTTCAGTGGTGTGGTCTTATAAATAAAAGTGACCTGGCGGTACTTTCCATAAACTGCGTTATCAGTTTCAGGTGGGGGGGGGGGG
>NC_046657.1:104614913-104616536 GCF_010883055.1 Belonocnema kinseyi | reverse complement strand
GTACATAGGAATAACGTTATGAACTTAGAAAACATTAAGAAGATTTTTAATAAGAACATCAAACTATATTTTTCGGTAAAAGTTCATTTTTTTTGTTCAAGAAACTACAATTATATTTTTGGTGCAGAATTCATATAGTTCGGTTAGAAATTCTATAATTTGATTCACAATTCAATTATTTAGTTGAAAATGCAACTATATTGTTAAACAGTAATCTTTTTTATCAAAAATGTAATTAGTTTGTTAAAACTTAATTATTTAGTTAAGGGTTCATCTTTTTGGTTAAGTGTTGGTTGAAAATAACAGCTTGAAATTGAAAATTAAACTTTTCCATTTTTCGTCAAAAAATTATCTTTTTTAATTGAAACTTCAACTTTTTTGTAAGAAATTCCTGTATTTCATTTCCACATCTAGTCAAGAGTGATTATCATTAAAATAATATCAAAACTATTAAAAATCAAAAATAAATCTAGCAACTTTCAGTTAAAATTTTAATTATTGTTTTCAATAACCATAATATTAGGAGAATATTTGAAATCACAAAAGAAACATGAATTTTTGATAATACATAACAATTAAACAATCATTAATTTGGAAAAAATTCACGTACGCTTAAAATATTTTTAAAAGTATTCAAAAGATTAGAAAATTATTTAAAACTTGAAAATATTTCAAAACATTTAAAACTAAATGTAGATTTTTTAGGATTTCGAACACAACATTTAGAAGCTTTTCAAGCATTTTGCAGGGTTTCAAAAAATGAAATTTTTGTATCAAAATTCTTAAAAGAATTAAAAATGAATTTTTTCATTACATTATTGGAAACATTTTAAATTATTTTTTTTTCAATTTTCAAAAGAATCTTTAGAAACATTTAAAGACAAATTTTGATGTATAAATTATTGTTTCTAGCATAAATTTGTTTAAAATGATGTAATGTTGAAAATTTGTAAATTTTATGATTCACTCTTCAATTTATAGCATTAGAAATGATAGCATGGATTTTTTTTTAATTTCGGAATGTTTTAATTTGCCGTTCAATTTCTATAACATGAAATTAAAAAATTTTTTTCTTCAAGAGTTCGAATCTTTTAATTTTAATAGCCCTGATCAATTCTTTCTCAATTTTTCAAATTTTTATTTGCAGTTAAAATTTTTTTTCTCTTCTGGCCTAGAAAGACAAATATTAAGAACCTTGCAAAGACATAATTTTAAATGACATATATAGTTTAAATCCGAGTGCTATATATTTAAAAAAAAACTTCAAACGTAAGGTTTTTTCTTGTTTAAGAACAATTATGCATTAATGACTTTTAATATTCTGCTATTCCTTTATAGTCCGGGGGCTGGGTATGATCCCGTATGCACTAAGACCGCCAAAGCTGAAAACCCTCTATTCTTATGTATTTTGAGCCCCTGAATCCGAATCCACAACTTAATTTTTCGAAAAATGCGTACAACATTGTTTAAATTGCAATTGTTTAAGCAAATTATGAAAACGTCGTTTTTTCGATTCGGAAATTTTTTTTTTAGAAAATATGACTCATTTTAAGAAGAAAAGGTCTCTAGTAAAATTTTCGTAAAATGTATATTTCAAAAGATATAAATTTTTGAAGGTCGGAA
>NC_046657.1:104601113-104614813 GCF_010883055.1 Belonocnema kinseyi | reverse complement strand
TTCCGACCTTCAAAAATTTATATCTTTTGAAATATACATTTTACGAAAATTTTACTAGAGACCTTTTCTTCTTAAAATGAGTCATATTTTCTAAAAAAAAAAAATTTCCGAATCGAAAAAACGACGTTTTCATAATTTGTTTAAACAATTGCAATTTAAACAATGTTGTACGCATTTTTCGAAAAATTAAGTTGTGGATTCGGATTCAGGGGCTCAAAATACATAAGAATAGAGGGTTTTCAGCTTTGGCGGTCTTAGTGCATACGGGATCATACCCAGCCCCCGGACTATTAAAGTTTCGACATAGGAGCTTTTTTGAGGATTGTGTTCAGGTATACATCTTAATATGAAACTATCTCATTGCAATATTCTAAATATTTGCCATCCTGAGTCGAAAAAGAACAACTTTTTGAGCGCAAAACACGTAAATTGCTGTAGATTCTTGTAGCTGTAAATGCTTGTGGTTGTACTGTTTTCTAAATTCCAATTAAAACTACAATAAAATACACACACACACAAATATTCGTACCAATAACAATAAAGTTGTACTTTCCTGTAATTCTTGTTTTAATTCATTGTATTTATTTAGAGATTCCTGTAGAAATTCTTTTTTTTTGTCTTGTATGTAAAAAAATTTCTATCAGGGTTGGTAGGACATTAAACTATTTATTTGAGAAATTATATTTTGGGTTGAAAATTCAACTTGTTACCATATAAATCGTTTTTTCAGAATTAAAATTAAATAATTCTGTTGAAAATTCATGTATTTTGTTGAAAATACTTTTTTTTTTTTAAAGAAAATTAATCTGGTTTGTTAAAAATTTATCTTTCGTGTTATAACAGTCGCCTTTCTTGTTTGAAAATGAACTTTCTTTATAAAAATCCAACTCTTCTGAAATATTTGTATTTTCTTCTTGAAAATTCAAATACTCAATTGAATTTTAATAATTTTGTTTGAAAATTCGACCATTTGATTGAAAATGCATCTTTGTATGCTGAAAACTCAAGTTTTTAGTCAGAAATAAAACTATTTTGTTAAAGTAATCATTTTTGGTTTTAAATTCAACTACGTTCTTTAAGATTCATCATTTTGAATTTAAAACTTATGTTTTATGTTCGAAAAATCATTCTTTTTGGTTAAAAATGATCTTTCTTGGTTGAAAAGTAACTTTTTGTTTAAAATTCAACTGTCTTAGAAAAAATCGTGTTTTTTTGGCTTGGAAATTTGACTATTTTGTTAAATCATGAAATATTTTTTGTAAAACTCGTTTCTTCTACTGGAAACTTGATCTATTTGGCTACCAAAGCAACTGTTAATTGAAAATTAACTTTTTTATTGTTGAAAATTCGTCTTTTTGTGTTTAAAATTCATTTCTTTCAGTAGAACATTTTTGTTGTTGAAATTTTTACGATTTTTTTGAAAATGTAATATATATATAGCGTAGAAAGTGTTTTCAGTAAACGGATACGCTATTTTTGGAGAAAGGGGGAGGTCAAAAAAGCTTAAAATTGATTAAGTACTCGCGGTTTATGGATGACCCATAACGAGGCAAATTTTTCGTGTGCCAATAAAGTGACTTGGTGTCGCCAAGCCTTCAAAAAAAGTTTCCTGGTGGTGACAGGCCCTACCAGACCTCGATTACACCACTAATGTATTTTTTACGAGAACAATAATTGTTTATTAATAATTGTTTATAACAATATCTTGGCATAATCCCTTTTTAGTACTTTCTGAATACTTTTCTATCAAAAAAGTAATTATAATTAATAAAAAATTTAATATATTCTTTTCATCATAAAACAACAAGTTCTTTAATAATTGCTTGTAACAATAACTTCTGACGAATACTTTTTCTGAATTCAATTCTGTACTTACCTCCAATACACGTGTAATTTGCAGTGATTTCTGTAAATTATAAATAATATTCTGTGATCATTTTTCTGAATTACAAATAATTAAGTAATTGATTATTTAATATATGTTATACATAAAATGTAATTTATTATTTGAGAAAATTCATAAATAAAGAAGTAATTATATAAATTGGTTCTATCAAAATGTTACTTAAGGAAATGATGAAGTATATATCACATTTTTAGTCAATTATAATCAGTTTTTTGCTATAAAAGTGCTCAGAAAGTACTTCAAAATGGTTATGACAGATATTTTTATTCGAAATTATTGAAAAAACTGTTTATTTACTAAAAAAATACATATCACATTTTGAATCAATTATAATTACTTTTTTATCACAAAAGTACTTAAAAAGTACTCAAAAGTGGTTAGTTATTGATGAAACATATTTTTTTATTGATAAAAAAACATATACATTTTCAATTAATTGCAATCACTTTTTTGCCACGAAAATACTAAAAAGAAGGCTAAAAAGTAATCATAAGTGGTGATAGCAAGTCTTTTCACTGTGTTTATTGAGGGTGGTCGAGGACAAATTCGCGTTATCGCACTGTGACAATTTTATCAGTTTTCGCGTATCTCTCACCGCTTTCGAGACAGACCAAAGATAAAAATTTATTTTTTGAATCTTTAAATCTTTTAGTTGGGTTAGTTCGAGTTTGCTAAAAGCAATTTTCATCTGCAAACCCTTACAACTTTTTTCAAATTTTCAGGTATCTCTGGTCGTTTTCAAGTTACTTCAAAATTTTGATTAACAAAATTTTTGAAATCTGTTTACTGGTTGAATTTGGTGTGACCGAGGATCTTTATAAGACCCTGCAAATGTCACTTTTTGCATATCTCTCACCGTCTTTAAGATAAGACGAAAGTTTTATTCTTTTAATGTGCAAAATTCCTGAAAATAAAATAAAAAATCCATCGACCAAATTTGGACGACCAGAAGAAAATACGATTTTAAATTTGAGTTTAATCTCATTTAAATTACTTTAGTTTAAGCTTAATTCTTGTTTAAATTTTGAAATCTTTCTATTGGGTTAATTCGAGAAATCGAAAATAGTCCCCCCCCCCCCCCTACAAAATACTGAAACTTTTGTTAGTTTTTGTGTATCTCTGGCCTTTTTGGAGATACGTTATTCCAATTTTTTTGAATTTGTTAAATATGCTTACGCGTGTCTTTCAATGTTTTCGAGATATCCCTTTATTTTTAAATAATTCAAAATTTGGATTTAACACTTATAGTGCCAGGTGGGGTCGGATGCGACCCCATGTTTTATTGGTTGTAGGCTAGTGCATGCTTGGGAAGGACTAACGTCTCTTCCGCTTGGGTAACCTTTCCTTCAGTCTCTCTCTCTATACCAAATTATGCAAATTTGCTTTATTTTTTCCTCTTTTTGACATTAGTCCAAGCTGAATTCCTAACATTTTATTTTATCTGACATTTACTCTAATAAAGTGATTTGTTTAATCTTCACAACGTAATTTGCAATGGGAAGCTTCAGTAGGGGAAAACTGTTAATTTTGCCTAAATTGAACTTTTAATTTCGACTGGAAATCTATTAATTTGGTCTTTAACAAAACTATAGATGTTCCCATGACCATGAGTGGTTAAAACATTTTCAGTATGCAGAATGCAGAAATTGGATTTAAAAAATAGTAGCTTTTAGGAGACGTGGAAGAAATCTGAATTAGAAGTATTAAATGAAAAATTAATTATAAGACTTTTACTTTGCTGTATTTTGATAATAAACGATTGTGTGATATTAATAAGAGCGTCTTTGTGCAATAAAAATTGGTGAGGTCAGATACGACCCCTTCTGGGTCTCTGATCCCCACCTGGTACTACGAGAGTTAACAAAAATTTAAGGCTTCTTTTCTTCATTAATTTGAAGTATTCGAGGACCAGCCTTCTCATTTATGTTAGCATTTGGATTTTTGTTTTATATTGAAAGACTTTTTACTACGTTACTTTGGGGTGGTTGAGGACCATCCTCTCATTATTGACTTCGTCCATTAGCGTTTTACCACATACATTGCGCAGGAATTGCATGTCCTGATTTTTCGATTAAGCCATCTTATAGTTAGCGATATTGGACCTTGCGTCATCGCGGATATTGATAACAAAAATTAGGATTTATACTTTACATGCAGGATAGTACAATAATAACGAATCGTTATGCTGATCAATCAAATCCTGAACCCACGTACATTAATTAATGATTGAAAAATTAATTTGCCCTCAAAATTAGTACTATCGCAGAATAAAAAAAATGCACGTGATTCATGGCATCGAACACTCATTGGAAATATATGTGTGCCTGCCCTTAATCGGGGCCTAACCCCTGTTGACCGGGAGCAAAGGGTGTTAGTGTCGTCATTGAACTTGCTTCGTGACGGATATGAATTTTTTTTAAATGTAAGTTTGGGTCCCTACAACACAAATAAATATGTGTGCCTTGAAAATTCTTGAACACGGTATCATGTTGATCGGGTTTTATCGCGTGCGATCGCGACGCACAGTGGGGAAAAAATGACTTTTTTAGTGCAAAATAATGTATAGCCTACAAATATTTACCGATTTAAACAAAAAAAATTGTGAAAAAAAGCTGATAATATTTCCAAGAGAGTTGTTGAGCCAAATTTTAAATTAGGCTTTAAATTTTTGTATAAATAAGCAAATATACTATCAAGAATTGGCATTTTTTCTATTTGACGTTTTCGGTGCTCATTAATAACAGGAAAATTGTTGAAATCGCCTTAGTTTCATAGAGTAACATTAGCTGACGATATTCTAGTATTATATAATTAGTAAAAAAGTGGTTATCAACAAAGTATTTGTTAAAAGAATTTTTTTACGATTTTCCATAATTTTACGTTTTTTAAAGTTTTATTGCGAAAAATTTGGATAAAAACAATATAATGATTAATAAATTTCTACTTCAGATCATTATTGTTAAAATTATAAACAAATTCATTTTTGGGGCATTTTTCGATAGAAACATTCCTTTTTTCAATGTCACTTTTTTTAATTAGGAACTTTATGCTAATCGTAGAAAACTTCACCATTTATTGCTTAATATTATGATTTTTTACAATAAATTTAATTTTAAAATGCGTTATTTGGGCATTTGTCGGAAAAAAATGTTTTTTTCTAATGCCAGTCCTTTCAGTTGAGAATTTCATGACAATTTCAGCAACATTCATAACTAGTTATTAAATTTTTTAATTTTTAAAAATAAATTTAATAAAGAAATGCATCGATAAGGCATTTTTTAAAAGAAAAATTCGTTTTTCTTTCGATGACAACTTTTTTAATTAGGAAGTTCGTGCTAATTTAAAAAAAAAATCATAATTTATTGAGAAGTTTTATGACTTTAGAACAATTTTAATGATAAAATGCATTGTTAAGGCATCTTTTGACCGGAAAATTCTTTTTTATGTTAGTATTTTTAATTGGAACTTTATGATAATTTCAGAAAAATTCATAATTAGTTAATAAATTTTATATTGAAAAAAGAAAAAATTTAATAAACAAATGCATTCTTCTGAAGCTGCAATTTTTCCGTTTACAGATGCCTAGATAATGTATTTGTTTGCTAATTTCGTTAAACAAATTCTTAAAATTTATCAACTAATCATGAATGTTGCGGAATTTACTATGAAGTTTTCAACTGAAAGGACTGGCAATAAAAAAATTAATTTTTCCGTCGACAGATGCCCCAATAATTTATTAAAGTTTATTAAAGTTATTTACAAAAATCATAAAATTTATCAATAAATCATTAATTTCATCTGTAATTATCCTGAATTACTTGTACGCGAAAATTTTTTTTTCGACAAATGCCTTATCTATGCATTTGTTTATTAAATCTGTTTAAAAAATCGTAAAAATTTGTCCGCTAGTTATGTATGTTGCTCAAATGTTATGATAATGTTTTTGTTTATTAAATTTGATTTTAAAAATCTGAAGATTAATCCACAATTAAAATAATCTCAAGAAGAAACTTCTTCATCATTATATTGTGTTTATCTAAATTTCTTGCAATATAATTTAAAAAACGTAAAATTATGGAAAATTGTAAAAAACGTTTTTCAACCAATCATTTGTTTATAATTTTTTTCAAATTATCATATAATTTTAACATATGTTTAACTACTGCTACTGTATGCAACTTAGGTGATTTTAACAATTTTCATGTTATTGACGAGCACCGGTAGCGTCAAATAGAAATTTTTTTCGTCATATTTGTGTATTTGTAAACAAACTGAAAGACTAATTTACAAATCACGCTCGCAAATTCTCTTAGAAATCTTATAAGCTATTTTAAAGATTTTTTTTGTTCAAATCGGGCTGTACGTTATTTTCAAGGCACACATAGGGACTTAGACCTACATTAAAAAAATAATCATTTCTGCCATAAAGCAAGTTCAATTACGAAATTTACCTCCTTTGCGCCGGGTCAACAGAGGTCAACTCAGTTTTTTTTTAATTTCGCAATCATGCTACTTTTCAGGGAAAATTGATTTTTTAACAATTAATGAAGGTACGTGGGTTCAGGATTTGCTTTTAAACATTTACTGCAAAATTTCGTAAAAACATCAAAGTAAGCAGTTACCTACAATAATCTTCGTTTTTTTACTCAATGAGTAGTGGGAAAACGAAATTATGCCTGGTATGCCGAGATCGAGACGAGGAAGATCTATCCCAGGCCATCTCCCAGCAGATTAAAACCAATCTTATTATGCCGGATGACGAGGTCACGTGATCAATCACAAAAACACACAGCGGAACTATCACGAGCTAATACGACAGAGAGAGACCAAGCTGGTCAAGAAATGGGCCACCCGTCGTGAACCTGGAATGTGGAACTGTACCAGACTGCCAAGAGTCTGAATCACATCTACCTGACGCTATTTGGATCTAAGAATTTAAATTTATTTAATTGTATAAAGAAAAAAATATTAATTAAGCAGTGCCAGTTTACCCATTAGACAAAGGCGCCTAGGGGCGCAACGCCGTAGGAGGCGCCCCACAGTGGGGCGAAATAAAACTCAAATCAAAATTGCAACAGAAGGCTTAATTTGAAATTAAATGGATTAATTTCTAAGGAAAAAGGATAAATTGTGTACGATAAATGTGACATATAATTCATATTTTGAACAAGAACAAAATTTATTTTTAATCAAAAACAGTTAAGCTTATCCGATGAAGGTGAAGTTTCAACTAAATATTTCAATTCTTAACGAAGAAAGATTACATTTTAAACAGTCGTATTTTTAACTAAACACTATACATTTTTTTAATCGACGAATTTTCTACCAAATGTATTTTCTTTTAAACAGAAAATATGAATGTTCAACAAAGTTTATTTTTAACCAAAAACGCTTGTATTTTACATCGAAAAATGAATTTTTTACCGATGAAACTTTAAACAACATAATTTTCAACAAAGAAGTTCAACTTTCACTTAAGCAGATGAATTTTCAACTAAAAAAAATCAATTTTGAGAGAAAATTGTAATGACTTATATCTGAATAAAAAAATTTTTTATTTTAAATTTAAAAAAAGTTGAATTCATTCAAGAAGACAAATCTTTAACGAAAAAGTTGAATGCTCAACAGAAAAGAATTAATTTTTAACCAGTTGTTTTTGGAAACAAATAATTGAATTTTTCACGCAATTTTTTAAAAAATAGTTTAATTTTTCAAACCAAAAATATGAATGTTAAAAAATAAATCAATTTTAAACCAAATAGTTACTTTTTGAACCAAACAGATGTGTTATAACCTAAAACGGTGAATCTCTAGAAGAAAAAATTTAGCAGAGAAGTTCAACTTTCAACCAGATAGTGGCTTTTTCAAGCAAAAAAGATACATTTTCAAGGAAAAATGTATTAGTTGATATCACAACCAACAAATATTTTTATTTGTTAAAAACAGTTAAATTCATTAAAGAAAGCTGAATTCTTTTACCAAAGGAGAGGAATTTTCTACAACTGGTTTAAAAATTTTAATTCGAAAATGTGAAACAAAAATGTTCAACAAAAAAGTAAATTTTAAACAAAATAGTTGAATTTTTATCCAAAAAATAAATTTTCTACAAATAAGATATATTTTCTACCAAAAAAGACGAAGTTTTGTCAAAATATTTAAATTTTTAACCAACGCGATTTCACAATTAAAATAATGATTCTTAAGAAAATTAATTTTCAACAAAGTATCTCAATTTTTACCAAAGCAGTTAAATTTTCAAGTAAAACATTATTTCTTAACTAAAATTGCAATCGCCTATATCTCAATCAAAAAAGAAAAAAAATATTAAAAAATAGTTGAATTTATCCAACAAGACGAATTTTCAACAAAATAGTTGAACCCTTAACCAAAAATAAAATTATGAACTTCAAATATAGAAAGTTAAATTTCAACAAAGTAGTTCCAGTTTTAACCAAGTAGTTGAATAGAAGGCTCGAAACGCAGAACCGAACGAGCGCTTGGGCAGTAGCCAAGAGTAGGGATGAGGCTCAGAAAACGCTACGAAAGACAGCGAATTCCGTTCTCTCTTTCATCGCGTTTTTTGCACGTCATCCCCACTCCTGGCTACTGCTCAAGCGCTCGTTCGGTTCTGCTTTTTGAGCCTTTAATTTTCAATTATAAAGATAGATTCTTAACAAAAATTTAGAAATTTGATATTTTTAACTAAAAGGTATTTTAATTTTTAATAAAAAAGACTGAAATTTATCTAAAAGGGATGATTTTTCAAGAAGATAGTTGAATTTTCAAACATATTTTGCATCTGCTCACATTATTGCTAAAAATAAAAATTTTCAAAATCAGAAAAATTCCCTGACAATGTTGCAGATTATTTTCGACATTTTTTAAATCTTTAGAAATGTTTTAAAATCTTTGACATCTCATTGCGATACCGCTAGACGAACTTTTGATTTTCTCGGACTAGAAGAATTTGTTTCTATCAAGCATTTAGTATTCTTATTTAGCTTTACCTCCATATCTAAGGAAAAAGTTTTTATTTTTGAGAAAAATTGGAAATTTGATTTTCAATCGCTACTGGTACCGATTTTCAAAACCTGTGAAATTGTAACTTGAAAATTCTTTGACGATTTACTCGGACATGGTTACTTTCCCAGATGGAAAAATTATATATAATTTATATATAATGTGAAGTTTTATATATAAGATTCATTTGTTTTATACAAAAAATGTAAAAAAACAAATGAATATTATATATAATACTTCACATTATGTTTAAACTATACATAATATTTCTGCCTGGGTTTTTAAATATAAACTTTTTTACTGTTGTCATTCCGAACCTCAATATCTCAGGATTAAGTTTTTATTTTTAATTTAAACTGAAGATTACATTCTTATCGCAATACGCAGTGTAGCCTGTTTTTGTATATATACATATCTATATATATTATATAACTGTTTGTGGTGAAAAAATGTAGACATGAATCAGCATTACGTCATCTCAGAATTAAACTTTTACCTTATCTTCGAATAGTGATTCGAATAGTGATACTCGAAAATGGATAGCTGTTTCTGTATAAAAAAAAAATGGTTCAAATTAGCAGCACGTCATGTCATCTCAGAGGTGGACTTGTATCTTCTCTTTAAATGGGAATTTCGATTTTAGCACATCTTTTTCTCTCTCCTGAAAAGTTTTGATTTTGTTCGTTATCTAGTTCTGTGTACTGTCTCCCTTCAAATAATCACTATAGACTTTTATTGGAATTAATCGCAAGCATCAACATAATTGAAAGAAACTTAAATGAGAAAAATATTTATTTTTGCCTTTAAATGCCCATATATGACAATTGTTTATAGAATATGTACTAAGTACATAATATTAAATAAAAAATGTGTTGTAACATATCTTGAGTATCTTTAATAAAATATATATAGAAAGTTATATAAAAAGGCTTTGAAAGCGGGTCGGGATGCAGAAATGTAATGTCTGGGTCAGCAATTTTCCTTAAACTGGCACTGTAATGAAGTGTTGATGGAATAGTTGGTAAAATCCAAAAGAATGAAAATTCTGAGTGCCTAATAAAAAATTTCATCTTCATAGATTCCCAGGTGGTATAGTATATATAGTAATGCACTACGGGAATGTGAGATCTCATTATAATAGCTATTCGTGCTCTTCCCCTGTCCGTCCATTGGTCTGTTGGTCCATGTCTTGTGAAGCTGGGAGATGAAAGAGTGTAAAATGTCAGACACCTGGACAGAGAGTTTAGCCGGGCATTGTGAGGAGACAAATATGAGTTAATACGTCATCCGGTCCCTATTCAAGCCCTGCACTGACGTGAATGGTGATCACGAATTAGCCGACGTATAAATGGCTTTTAATTGGTTTCTGTCCGCTCACGAAATGGACCTGTGGAATGAGGCAGGCATGCCTCAAAAGAGGAGGTACATCACGAAAATTCTCACATTTTTTAGCTGCTCTCTACTGAAATTCTCTATGTATAAAAATAATATATAATAACTGTAGAATAGTGTACTATAGTGTACAATTATTTTACAATAATATAAAACAATGTACAATAATTCTTAAATTCTTATACAACATATTAAAGTAATTGTTCAATAGTGAACAGTAAATGTGCAATAGATGACAATAGTTCTATGATATTAGTCGATAATTGTACAATAAAGAACAGTAATTGTAAAATAGTCTACAGTATTTGTGCATAGTGCGCTATAGTATAAACTGATTCTATAATAGTATGATATATTGTAAGATGATTGCTTAATAGTAAAAGATATTTGCACCACGCCTCTACAATCGTGTATAATAATTGTTTAATAGTCGGCAGTAATTGTACAATAGTGTGATATATTGTATAATTGTTCGATAGTAGACAGTAATAGTGCAATAGTTAACAATAATTCTACAATATTAATCAATAATAACACAGGCCCACAAAAAAAAGTTGTCTGCACGAGACAAGTGATTAGGCTACCCTTATGGATTTTGAGTCGCTGAATCCGAATATGGCCTCAGAATTTGTCCTACATGTCTCAGTTTTCCCCCAGATGCAAAAAGTAGGTAAAAGCTTAGGGATTTTCTAGTCAGGTAGACCGCACGTCTCAGTTTCCCTCTAGATGTAGAAAATAAGGGTTTTTGCCTATTTTTTGCATCTAGGGAAAAACTGAGACGTGTATGAGAAATTCTGAGACTAGATTTGGAGTCAGCGGCTCAAAATCCATAAGATTAGCCTAGTCACTTGTTTCTTGTAGGCAAATTTTCTCATGGCCTGTGTGAACAGAAAATCTCTAGGCTTTACCCTACTTTTTGCATCTAGAGAGAAAATGGTAAAAGCTCGAAAAAAATATTGATCAAATTTAGATTGAGAGCGCAAAACTGCAGAGAAAATAACATTTTTCTTAATTTTGGCTTTATATGCTAGTACAACATGCTCAAGACCTTGATTTTCCCTAGAATTATCCTAGCTAGGGGAAGTGGTAAGCACACCAGGGTATTTCTGTGGATCAATGTGGTCTTAACGAGTTCTAACACATAAGAATATAACACCAGTACGTTTATTCTTCCGTATACTGGTATTATCAAAGTAATATCCAGAATATCCCTAGGTTTCCCCCTATTTCCTGAATCGACGGGAAAATTGAGACGTGTAGGGCAAATTCTAAGGCCATATTCGGGTTCAGCAGCCCAAAATCCATAAGGGTAGCCCAGTCACTTGTCTCGTGCAGACAACTTTTTTTTTGTTGGCCTGTGTAATTGGTTCAATGATGGCCAATACTTGTACAATAGTCTACAGTAATTGTACATAATAGTTTGTTACAGTCTACAATAATTGTACAATAGTCTGCGTTCTACAATCTACAATAATTTGATAATAGTATACCATAGCGTACAATGATTTTACGAAAGTCTAATATAGTGTACAATATTTGTATAGTACTTATACAATAGCTTAAAATGATTGTTCAACAATATACTGTAATAATACAATAGTGGACATAAATTCTACAACAGTGGACAATAATGGTACAATAATTGACAAATATTGTAAAATAGTGCAAAATGCTTTCACAATAATATACCATGGTATATAATAATCTTACAAAATTGTAATATGGTAGACAATGATTGCATTATAGTGTACAATATGCAGTGAATCTCGGACCCCCCCCCCCCCCCCCCCCCCCCCCCCGAGATAGTTCTTCTGAGAATGGTTGCCGCGCAACGTGGATGGGTGAGAGGAATTGCGCGGGGATGTGATGTGCTCACTTAAGTGTGAAAAACAGAAGCGTTGCGGTAAGGATGTGCCCTAACGACCTACCTATGTAACTGCATCATAGCGAGCTGATAGTGCACCCGAAGTGGGAAGCACATACGAATAAGCACAATGGCAAGCTAACGTCTGGCAGCAGTGGGGCTCCGATGCTTAAAGCCGATGGAACTGATTGGATTATTTTGTGCGATCGAATGAGTCTGTTTTTTGTATTGACAACAACGCCATCTTTCACGAGAATATATAACGCGAAGTGTTTGCACCAATTCATTTTATGTAAACATGCTATACTACGATGTGAAATTAATTACTTACTATAAGATTTCTTGATAATATTTAATTGAAATTCAAATTTCTTCTGAATTGGTGGCGCGATCGTAGCTACGATTCGAAAAAGAAAAAAGAAGAGCCGGGGGGGGGGGGTCGATTAAGTTCAGACATCGGCATCCTACTGCAGTGTTGTGTATTTTATACCCTCCATTGTTGACGTGAGAATAGTGAAAACTGTGTTTTTCGTGAACAGTTGATCTAATATTTATAAAAGAAAGTGATTTTCTGCTGAGTAACTTCTTTATTTTTCTGGTTATGAAACTGCGCAATGCGTTATGCGCAAATTATTTAAACAAATGAGAGATAAGTGTATCTGGAGGCGATCAAAGGCGATCAAAGTAAAGGAGGCGATCAAAGTAAAAAGAAAAGGAAGGGCTAGTGGGGGAATGATATCAGGGGTTAGGGATGGATGAGAGGAAGGAGTTCATGGAGAGGGAGAGGGGGAGGGCGTGCAAATGAGAGCTATAAAGATAGGAGGAGTGATGTATAAGTTTATAAGTGTGTACAATAAGGATGGGATGGGAAGGATTAAAGAAATAGTAAGAAACTCACTAGGAGAGAGAGATGAGGGTATGGTAGAAATGGGGGGAGACTTAAAGCGAGAATTGGGCGGGAAGGGGTCCTGTACCAGGAAGGGGAGAGCTTCGAGAGAAAATCGAAGGATAAAATAATAAATAAAGAGGGGGAGATTCTAAGAGACTGGATGGAGGATAGAGGGTGGGCGGTGGCGAATGGTATGGTAAAAGGGGACGAAAAGAGAAAATACACATGTGTGAGTAAGAGGGGTATATCGGGGATAGACTGCGTGATTATGAATATGCGTGGGCATCCAAAATCAGGATACAGAAAGAGTATTAGGTAATTTTGGGGATCCAAGAACAACCTATAACGGAGATAAATTAGTTGGTCTATGCTTAGAAAGGGGTCTGTTTATTACAAATACTTGGTTTAGGCATTAAATGATCCACATGACACCTGGCCTAAAAGAAATAGCCGCAGTATAATTGACTTTGTTGTTGCGGATGAAAGACTTAGAGAGTTAGTCAAAGGTACAAGAGTCATGAGAGTCCTGAATGAAATACTGATCATTACCTTCTGATCTCAAAAATTAACTTAGGTCGGGGATGGAGAAAAAAGAGACCCAAGAAAGCAAAACAAACGCGAATCAAAAT
>NC_046657.1:104599371-104601013 GCF_010883055.1 Belonocnema kinseyi | reverse complement strand
AGAGAAGCGTACAAGAGAACTTCGAACATCGCAGGTCTTAGCAATGAGGAAAGAAGTAGACGTAGAAATGATTATAGACGCGAAAACAGGATACTTAAACGAATAGTTAAAGAAAGTAAAGATACAATTAGAGCAGAAGAAGAGATAAAAAATACAAAACGACTTTGAAGGAAGCAGAAAACTACTTTATAAAAAAATGAAAGGTAACAAAATTACAGAAATTGTCAACATGAGAAATAGTAGGGGGAAATGGTATATGATGCAGACGTAATACTAGAGGCTTTCAGAGACTATTTCAGGAGACAATTCGGAGATGAACCTATAGGACACCACAACTGCGATGTTGAACACGATGCGATTGAAAACTCAACTGAAAAAGTCTGTGTCACTGAGGTTAGGGATATAATTAAGAACTTGAAAAACGGTCAGGCTGCCGGGGTAGACGGTATCAACGCTGAAATGCTTAAACACGGTGGCGCGTGTATACCAGATAGACTGTGCGAATTAATAAATTTATGTATCGAGATGGGAGACGTCCCAGACGATTGGAAAGAAGCGATTATCGTACCAATATACAAGAGAAAGGGAGATAAAAGCGAGTGCAATAATTACAGAGGGATTAGCTTATTAGGCACCGTAAGTAAAATATATTCAAAAATACTTATTCGTAGGGTAATTAAAATAACAGAAGAAATGATTTGAGAAGTCCAAAGTGGGTTTATACCAGGAAGGTCATGTACGGAGCAAATATTTAGCTTAAGGCAAATAACAGAACAAAGTTTGAGAGTAGGAAAAAAAGTTTTCTGTGCATTTGTTGACCTAGAAAAATCTTTTGACAAGGTAGATGGAAGTAAACTTTGGGAAGTCCTGAAAGAGTATGGAGTCAATGGATGGATCCTACAAGCTGTAAAAACAATATATACAGGTAGCAAAGCGAGTGTAGGAGTGAATGGGAAACTGCATGACTGTTTCGATATTATTCAAGGAGTTAGACAAGGATGCGTTATGTCTTCATGGTTATTTATATTATTTATGGTCAAGTGTTTAATAATGGTTCTCTTCGACGAAGAGGGTGTGGATCTCGAAACAGTAAGGGTACGTGGGTTAGCGTTCGCAGATGATAAGGTTGTTATGGCAGAGTCTATCGAAGACCTACAAAGAATGTTGAATAAACTAGATGCAAGCATGAAGAGCAAGTTGATAAGTTCGTATACCTTGGTAGCTTATTTACTAGGAACGGGAAGATAGACGAGGAATTAGATAGACCAATAAATGAAGGTAAGAAGGTTATTGGTAGAGGAGGTCCCCTTATCAGAAGTAAAAATATATCAAACAAAGCTAAAATGGCAATACATAATTCTATATTTGTACCGACTGTACTATACGGTAGCGAGACATGGACTTATCAAGAAAAAGATAAGAGTAGAATTAACGCAATTGACATGAGATTCATGCTCATAATATGCGGGAAAACCCTGATGGATAAAGTAAGTAACGAGATAATTCTAAAAGAATGTGGTGCAGAAGAGACACTAGTAGGCACATGGGAAAGAAATCGGTTAAGATGGTTCGGACATGTTGAGAGAATGCCAAATGAACAACTAACGAAACAAGTGTATCAAGGTAAAGTAAATGGCAGCGT